>NC_050179.1:34952401-35034901 GCF_008315115.2 Sander lucioperca | reverse complement strand
TTAGTGGAGAGCTAACCAGGAAATGGGGAGCGGGATAAGCGTGACTAGAGTCTCTCAAAAGACGAAAATCTTTCAAACTGACCTTTGTCCATCTGAAATGAAGACAGATTCAGCAACTGCACGGCCTATTTCTCTCTTAAAATGTTTTCAGAAACACGTTTCGGTGAACTATTTTAGTACAATATGAGATCGTATTCTGAACGAGTCGCCATGACAGTCTGTCTTTTAATTTCCGGAGAAACCAGACCCACGTGGCGCTTTCGTCCAATCAGCTTCCGGTTTTCAGTTTTGGGCGACAATACAGATTAGCGCCACCTGCTGTTATGGAGACATATTACGTCTTGTCGCTATGGTGTGTTCATAGGCACTTTTTTGACCAATTTGGGGAGACTGATCAGTCCAAGTGCCTCTTCTGCCGACGTTTGGCCGTTGGCTCTGTGTGTCCACACCTTAAGGCAGAGTAAAAACAGGCAACGGGTCAAAACTTACAAGGAAACTACAGGAAAACAGGAACACAAGTAAAAAGGCTTGAAGGCTGCACACATGGAAAACAGACAATCTCGCACTGGGGTTAGGGGAAGACTGAACAAGACAGGGGAGACAATGAGACACGGGTGAAACACATAAGGGTGGGGACAGGTAATCACACAGGCAGGAAAAATATAAGACAGGAAGTAAAACCAGACAACACATGGAGGGAACAGAGAGACTACAAAATAAAACAGGAAATGTAAAACTAACAGAAAACATGAAACAAACTAAACACAGAAACTTGACACAGGGACGAGACATGACACAAATAAATGTATATTAAAAAGCAGAGTTGTTATGAAAATAAAGACTATATTCAGAAATATAGTTGCAAAGAAGCAAGTTAAGATCAATATTTGTGTTTTAAAGAAAAGCAACAAAAATGTCAGGAAAAAAACGGCACAAAAATATTTGGTAAAACGCTAAAAATGGCGACCAACTACAAAACAAAAAAAAAAAATGCTAAAACAGTGGGAGGGGGGAACTGACGAAAAAACACAAAAAATGTCCCCAGGACTCCCAGGACTGAGTCTGTGCAGTTTCAGGAGGAAGAGACCTGGGGAAAAACCTCGGTGAAAATGACAGAAAACGTCAGAAAAAAAAGTCAAAGCTGCGAAAACGTCAAAAGATGCCAAAAAAAAGTTAAATAAAGGGACAAAACATCAGCAAAAAAATGCCAAAAAATGCGACAAAAAAACTGCAAAAGAAACGAAAAATAAAAACACTCACGTCTCTTATTTGCTTCCAAACTTTGCAGACTCCCAGGACTGATGCTGCGTTCTGTTATCTATCCAGTCCCTCCAAAAAAAACGCGATTATGTGATCGCATAATTCAACGCATAATCAGCAAAAGTCTGCATATTTATGCGGGGGGGGGGGGGGCGCATTTTTTCAAATACGCCGCACTTTCGCCGCATAAATTGCAGATTTCCGCGCAAAATATGCGGGGCTTGCATGATTTAATAATCCCCGCATTTTCGTTGCAAAAAAGTCACATATATCTTAGCCGAAAGTTGAAAAATGTTGCGTTTACTTCACACAAGAGCAGCCATTTCCCCCTGTTGCCATGGGAACATTATGAAGTGACGTAATTACGCGACGTGAACATCATCGAAAAGCTGCAAACCCCGCGATGAAGCCGTGATGAAACCGCAGTTTTTGCAAGTTTTTTCCCGCAATTTCATAACATAAAATTGCATAAATATCCTGCATATTCCATCGCATTTTTTAAGAAAACGTGCCGCATAATCAAGGATTTTTGCCCGCAACAATCACAAAAAAACTCAGCATTTTTCTGGAAGGACTGTCTATCAGTGTTGGAGTTCCGACGAGAAATACGTGACGTTGCCTAGCGCCACGCACCAACACGCCCCCTTTACTCGGACGGCGAACTTTCCCGCTCGGTCGAACTCAGAGGACACCGAGCAAGAATTTCCGATACGGAATCCAAGATGGCTACGCCCTGTGTGACTTATAAGTATGAATTGTTGTCATTGTTTTTGGACCGCTTTGGTTGTTTAAATGACGATTTCAATCACTCGTATTACTTCAATACATTACTGCGTCCGTATCGCCTGTGGGTATGGGAATCGGTCTTGTTGTGAGTGCAATATTGAATGAAGACTCAAAACGGGTGTTGCTAAACGTGGCTAGCGTTGCTTACAGTAAAGTGAACATTTTAGAAGTTCAAATGGCTGCGTTTTGATAAGGTGGGGGTAATAGTCATAACCATAAAATGCTAGAAGCTTGTAGGATTCGCTTGCACTTAATTTACTTCAACCTGATAGTTATCGTCCATGTTTTTCTCAAACATACCAGAACGCTTGAAGTGCGGAAGTGATGTCCGAGGGCTGAGTCGGTTCGTTGAGAATACTAGAACGCAGCATGTGTCTGTGCAGCTTCAGGAGGAAGATAACTGTGGAAAAACCTCGAAAATGACCAAAACGTTGAAGGGACAAAACGCCAAAATAGCTTAAAAAAAACTTCAGAAATAAAAAAGCCCAAAAATTATGAAGAGAAAACATTCATAGCCATAGTTAATAATAATATCAGTTAGTAAATATTTCACGTTCAACATAAACGTCATATTTAAATGTCCTGCTGGTTGTTTTGGTGCAACATTTTCTTTGAAGCTTTACCCACAAAAATGTTCTGTCATTACCCTGAATAAAAAAATAAAAATATGGGGCGGCCTCGAGCTCAGCCAGTAAGAGCGTGCGCCCCATGTGGGCTGAGTCCTTTGCAGCGGCGCGGGTTCGAATCCGACCTGCGGCCCTTTGCTGTGTGTCGTCCCCCACCTCTCTCCCCTTTCACGTCTATCCACTGTCACTTGTAATAAGGGGAAAAAGCCCCCAAAAAATTATCTTAAAATAAAAATATAATAAATAGTAATGATAATATCTTAAATAGCAAAAAAGTTCCTCCTAAAATAAGACACTGTGAAGAAATTAAGAAGCAGAGTCGTATCTTTTTGTTTAGTTTTGTATAAATAAGCAGTTTCATTTATTGAGTCATTTGACAGTCACTCAGTTTTCAGACGTATAAATATAAAGTTTAACATTTTCACAACAAACAAAAAAAAAAGCACATACGGCCGGAAACATTAAATACATAATTAATACTTTCAGTTGGAACAAATCAGCTCTTATTTACACGATATGTACAGAAACAGAAAAGTGGTCCTCCGCTGCAGTGAATGAAAGAGACAAATTGTTTTTGACTTTGACAGGAAGGAAGGTCTTTAAAAAAACAACAATTATTTCTGTATTACCTGCAGTTTATCTACAGAACATCTGCGTTATTTTGTATGACATGTTTCTAAAAATATCACAGGGTTATCGTTATGTTTTTGGTAGGGGGTTTCTACCTGAGGGAATTTAAAAACAGCTGGGGCTTATTTCTTTTTTTACGACTTTGGATGGACGAAAGTGGAGGAATGTAAATGGATTTTTTGGGGGGGTTTTGGCCTCTGTCCTTCATCAAAAAATAGACTTTTGGACAGATAGGAAGAAAAATCCATCTGAACGACTCCCGCTGAGCCTTAAAAATATTCTTTCATAACTCAAAACAAAATAAAAAAAATAACAGCAAGAACTGAACTGATTTGTGTTCGTCAGTTAAACTACATTTCCCAGCATTCAAGTGTTTTTTTTTATCTAAATCTAAAATGTACTTATTTTAAACAGCATGAACGAGGAATTTGCGAGGTCAAATATGCTCAAGTATGGAAGATGTTTCCTGCCAGGAAAATGCATAAATCAAACATTTGGACAATCTTTGAAATGATAAAATCTATTTTGATTTGAAAAAGCTTCCTTTCTTTTTATTTTTTTTTAAATACATTTTCCAGTTAAAAAGAGTAAAAAATCACAGAGCGTCAAATGTCGGAAAAAAAATCTACAAAACTGTGAAAAATAGCGGTATAAACGTTCTTTAAAACTTCAAAAGGAGCGTCAAACATCGAATAAAAAATGTATTCTAAACATTTTCAAAAATAAGAGTCCAAATTTCATTCATGACATAACAAATTAGTAGCTCTGACCTTATCTTGTAACTATTATTCAGAGTGATTATTAATTGTCACTGACACGTTTATGTTTTCTGATTTTAAAGCTGTTGAATTAAGATTTTAGGAAATAAGCTTTTTGTTGTTAGGTAACCTCGAGGCTCATTTTCAGATCTTTTTATCGCAGTTACGGGGGCGGATGTTTGGGCCGTAAAACAGGGTTTTTTTAGGCCGGGGATCGGAGTTCATGTCCCAGAAGAAGTTAAGGAGAAACCACAAGACTTTGACTCAGGAAACGGGTGTTTGTGTTCCGGGAGTTTCTACTTAAGGGGACGGCTGTTTTAACCCAAAACACAATCTTTTTTCTAATCTTAACTAGTCATTTTGGTGTCTAAACTTAACTGCTATGGCCTTTGAAACACCCGTCCCCTTACGGTGCTCTGTACCCAACTCACAGTCCCTTTTCCCCGGCTAAACTTAACTGTCACGTGACCGGCCGGCGGTCAGAATTTCGTAGGATATCATACGAGTTGTTGTGCTTAAGTTTTCGTGGGATATCATACGAACCCGTTCACGAGAACGTGTTGCTAAAAGAACCAAAAAAGTTACGAATGATCTTTCAAATTCAATTACTGTTTTTGTTTTTTGAATTATTATTGTCATCTTCTCGGCAGGATTGAGCTTCCATACTTTTCATCTTAAAAAGGGAAATAAAACCAGAGTTCTTTTGCTTTTTTAAATGATAAAATTAAAAGGTGCTCTAAGTGATGTTGGGTGACGTCACTTCTTGTTGACGTTTGAAGTACTGTCAAACAAAACGGAGGCTAGCTCGCCCCTCCCTCCTCCTCATCCCGTCCCCTCACCCCTCCCTTCCGCGCACTAACCCCCCCAACCCCCACCCCCAAATCTTTCTTGTCAGTTATTGGCTGGAAAATTGTTTTTGTTGCAGTTTGTGGAGCCTGGGCTGTCTACAGAGACCGTGTTTTTTACAGTGTGTTCAGGGGACAGGCAGCTAGCAGATAGTGAGGAGATGTTTTTTACAGTGTGTTCAGGGGACAGGCAGCTAGCAGATAGTGAGGAGATGTTTGCTGTATGTGACAAAAAATGGTGTAGCCTAAAAAACACGTGACATCGCTTAGAGCACCTTTAACCGCTGCTGTAAACAGGTTGTGAGGACTCAGTTCAGCCCGAAATCTTTTACAAATGAAAGTGAGTGAAAGTGTTATTTTCCCGGTGGTGTGAGTGGACGGTTAGGCTGTGAGGGTCTATAGGACTTGGTAGATGAGGTTGGGGTTGTGGCTGGCGGTCGGGGAGGGGACCCGGACGGGCCCCGGGGCCGCTGCTGCCACTGCCGCCTCGCCGGCTGGGTCGGACGGCGAAGTCCCGGGGCCGTCTGCGGCCGGCAGCAGGCTGCTGGCGTCGGTGGAGATCCGCTCCACGATGCTGGACAGACAGTCCAGACTGGAGACCACCGAGCTGCGGTTACTCTTCAGACCGCCTGCAGAACACAAAAACATCACCGTTAATAACTCTCTCCTTCAAGCTGTGGTTATTATAGTATAGAGCTGGGCGATATGAAGAAGATCAAATATCATGATATTTTTGACCAAATTCATCGATGACGATAGTAGTGCGAATATTGTAGGGTTGACTTTTGGTGCTTTCACAAAAAATGCACACAATGAGATTTTAGATAATTATTCATCGATAATGTGGATACAATGACTAAGTGTGTAAAGGCAAATAACAGAACAGCTAGAACAGTCTGGTAAATTCAGAATTCAGTGATTACATCACTCTACTGTAATGCAGCCTGTCAAACCATGAAAAGACAACACGTATGTCATATCACGATATCCAAAATCTACGACGATATCTAGCCTCATATATCGATCTGTCGACATAATATCGATATATTGCCCATGCCTATTATAGTCTGGTACTTCAGAGCTGCAAAGATTTATTGATTGACCTTCTGAGGTCTAAGAGCATTTTTTTTAACTTTTACATTTCTCCTTACAATTAACCTTTTTAAGAGTATTTGCATATAACTGACCCCGTGTGTTTCATATCTAATGTTTGGAACAAACTCAGCTTTCTGTATAGTGATGCCCAAATATTATTAATGTCATGCTTTAGATACATAATCATAAATACATGCATGATATAAGTAACTAGGACTACAGTTGAAAATTAGTAATATTAATATTATTAGTATATTTCTTGTATTTTCTGTATGTGAGTGTGTATGTACCTGTAACTGTCTGTCTGTGTCTGTCTGTCTGTCTGTCTGTCTGTCTGTCTGTCAGCCATTTTGTTAACACTGGCACATCTACAGAAATGTTGATTATCATGCCGTGTCCTAATCTTAAAGTCCTCTTGGGTTTCTCACCGTTTGGAGTTTCTGAGAAATAAGAGCTATCGTAACTTCCTCTTCTGTTTGAGTGGCAGGTCGGGCCGGAGAAATCCGTCTGCAGAGAGAGAGAGAGAGAGAGAGAGACATTAATAAATATATTAGTTTCAGAAACATGTCTGCATTACTTATGAAACAACTCAGAACTCGTAAAATACAGACGCTTGGCCAGAGTGTGTGTAGAACGCACCGGGCAGAGCTGCAGTTACGCAGGGCTGGAAGATGGTATAGTATTAAGAGCGACAACAGTAGAGGGTAGTATGAAAGAGGTTGGTCGGGGTGGGGTGGGGGGGGTCAAACAACACAGGACTGTCACCCAGGAGACAGGGGTTCATGTCCCGTCGTGTCACGTTTCCTAAACCCAACTGTCCCTCTCTTGTCCGGTGTGTCACGTACCTTTTATAAGCCCACCCACCATCTTTTTCCTCAACCTGCGTCAAACGTGACGCCAAGAGTCCCGACCCCGCGCGTTTAGATCTGACGCTAAAGGAGACTTTAAGCATCACTAACAACGCCAAAGGCACCCGACCACGGGTCCGTGTTAGACGTGATGGGAGAGAGAATGTTTTGTATTAAAATAAGTCACAGAAAGATCTGTCATCACTTTTAGAGGAAAAACTCTGAGTCTAAATGTGGCAGCAGTCAGCTGAAGATGTAAAAACACCAAAAGGTTAGAAAAAAAAAAAAGAAAAAAGTTAGATAAAATTTAGAAAAGGAAGCCAGATTCATATTTAAAATCCATCCACAGTACTGATCGTTTCCTCCAGGAATACTACAAAATACATTGAGTCACACACACACACACACACACACACACACACACACACACTTTATACTTATTTTTCTGGACTTTTCTTCATTGATTACATCTTAAAACTTCTCCATTAGTTTAACATTAAGTAAGTTTAGTCATCCAAATCAATCAATCAACGTGTGTGTGTGTGTGTGTGTGTGTGTGTGTGTGTGTGTGTGTGTGTGTGTGTGTGTGTGTGTGTGTGTGTGTGTGCGTGTGTGCGTGTGTGTGTGTGCGCGCTTTCAAATAAATCCACAGTACTGATCGTTTCCTACAGGAATACTTCATAAATAATAAATATGAGTTTTATTATATGTAACCCTCCTGTTGTCCTCGGGTCAAATTTGACCCGTTGTCAAAGTTTTTTTTACATCAGAAAATATGGGACGTTGACAAAGTGCTGAAAATGTAAAAAAAAAATATATATATATAATAATAATAATAATAATAATAATAATAATAATAAATTAAAAAAAATTAAAAAAACACGACTAAACGTTAAAAAATGCAACAACAACAAAAAAAACGATTAAAAAATGGTCAAAACCGCAACAAAAAAGCGTCAAAAACGTCAAAAAATAAGCACCCAAAACATTGATTGACATGCAGCAAAGGGCCGCGGGTCGGAACCCAATCCGCGGCCGCTGCGGCGAGGACTGAGCCTCTGCATACGGGCGTGTTGTGCCTACCAGGTGAGCTCCCCAGCACCACCCCAAAAAAAACATGAACATGGAAACCAGACCCAGTGTTTATTAGTAATGAGATGCAACGGACTACCAACATTTAGTTTCCATAAAAACTAAGAAAATCTCGCGTGGACAGACGAGGCTTCACTGAGGAAACACTCACACTTTATTCGTAAAGGGGGGGGGGGACCCTAAAGTGTTTATGATTTTACTTTGTTACCCCCAGAACTGCAGAAAAAAAAATGAAAAACCAATTAAAAAAAACTACAAACATTTAGTTTCTATAAAAACTAAGATGCTGCAAAAAATAATAATAATAATCTCGCGTGGACAGATGATCTCTTCACTGAGGAAAAACTTCCTAAATTCCTAAAGTAAAAGCCAGTCATCTTGTGTCTTTACAGGCAGACTGAAGGCCGCGCGGTGAAAACTCGACTCCAAAAACCTCCAAAATAAAAGCACACAAAAAAGAATCCATTTGATCCAAGTCTTTCAACTTTTTAGACGGGGACCAAAATAATTATTTTTGAACTGTGTTTGAACTGCTGTAGTTTATGTTGTTTGTATTTTCAGAAACTAGAAAAGTCCTCGTCCATGCATTTTGGCCTCGCGGTTCTTCTGTTAGAGGCTTTTCCCCTTTGGGAAAAGGAAATAGACGAAAATCAAGAGAAAAGAGGTGGATTTGAACAGGTTAATATGTAAAGTCGAGTTTCATGGATGTTACAATCTGAACGGTTTAGGAAGCAATTTAAAAAAAATAATAATAATAATCCGGGATAATAACGAGCAATAATCGAAATCTTCTGCTATGCTTGTGTTGTCTGTTTTTTTTTTTATTATTATTATTTGTATTTATAAAAATTAAAAATAAATTAAAAATCGAGGCCAGGAGACTGCAGATGAGGAACAGTGTTTTTGGCTAATTCTGGCGTTTTTTAATCCCATTTTATATCTGTGTTTTTAATAATTTGTCCTGTCTCCTTCTCAAAGAAACCGAATTGAAATCCAAAGTCAAAAAAAAATGCAACTTGTCTCTGCGTAAAGACGCACTGGAGAAACCACAAAGATTATATATTATATACATCGCCAAAAAAGGAGAAAAGAACCAATTAGAACCAAATATTCTCCTTTTTTAACTTAATATGTAAAGTCTATATATCTGTCTATATGGTTAATTCAGTATATCCATATTTATTCTGTTTTTCTCATTATATATTCTGTTACTACACTGCATATATCTATATTATTCTTACTAATCGTATAATGCTATGCTGCTACATTGCACACATATGTACATGTTGTTCATACATTGTTCATATATCACATAGCCATATTTATTCTGCTCTTATAACACTGCACTATATGTCTTGTCCTGCCTATGCACCATCTGTCTATACTTTGTATATCACATTGCACTTTTCTGCTCTTTTTGCACTTCTGGTTGGACGCAAACTGCATTTCGTTGTCTTTGTACTTGTACTCTGCACAATGACAATACAGTTGAATTTAATCTAATCTAATCTCATCTAAAAAGTCGAGTTTCATGGGCTGAAATGACGCGTGGAAGTTGTTAAAATGCAAATGTTTACAATGGAACTTTAAAGAATAAATCCGAGATAACGACGAGTAAAACTACAATCTAAACGAATGTGAAGTAAATCTCATCGAAACTGTTCGCCCAAAATAAAAAAGAGAAAAGAATCCATTTGAAGCCAATCTTCTTCTCCTCCTTCGCGTTATATGTAAAGTCGCGTTTCATGGGATAGAATGACGCGTGGAAATTTCAATTTAAAGAATAATTCCAAGATAACAACGAGAAAAACTTGTAAAAAAAAAAAAAAAAAAAAAAACGTGTCGCGCGTAAAGACGCACTGGAGAAACTTTTACTGGACACGTTTCAAAAGAGCTCAGACACACTCATCTCTCCGGTTTACACACACACACACACACACACACACACACACACACACACACACACACACACACACAGACACACCATCCTGAGTAAAACTACAATCTAAAGTAAACGTCGGCGTAAAGACGCACTGGAGACACTCTCTCTTCGTATTTAGCACTCTGCCGAGCAAAACTACAATCTAAACAAATCTAAGGTAAAACCTGCAACTTGTCTGCGCGTAAAGACGCACCGGAGAAACTTCTGGACACATTTTAGAAAGCGCTCAGACGCACTCATCTCCCCTTGTCTCTGACAACTGTCAGTCCCTGAAACACTCACCACGCTGAGTAGGCTACAACTACAATCTAAACAAATCCAAAGTAAAACTGATTTACGGACTCAGGTCTTTAACACAGTCACTAAAAAAAAAAAAAATCCCCATGCTTAGTGAGTAAAACTACAATCTAAAGTAAAACCGGACACTTGTCCGCGCGTAAATACGCACTGGAGAAACTTCTGGACACGTTTTAAAAAGCGCTCAGACACACTCAGGTCCCCCTTTTCTTTCTCTCTGTCTCTAGTCAGTCCCTAAAACAAAAAAACTATTATCTAAACAATCCAAAGTAAAACTTGCAACTTGTCTGTGCGTAAAGACGCACTGGAGAAACTTCTGGACACGTTTTAAAAAGCGCTCAGACCTGTCAGTCCCAAAAAAAAAGTACAACTTAGCTTTCAGACCTGTCAGTCTTTAAAAATAATAATAATAATAATAATAATAATAATAATAATAAATAAAAACCTCACCATGCCGTCGGAGCAGTTGGAGCGCGGGCTGGAGGCGTCCGAGTCCCCGCTGTAGTGCTCCAGCGGCGGGTAGAAGCCGTCGTCTTGTCCGCCGCGCAGCAGCGCCTGCAGCGACTCGATGTAGCTGATGGCGTTGCGCAGGATCTCCACCTTGGGCAGCCGCTGGTTCGGGTTCGCCGACGTGCAGCGCTTCAGCGTCTCGAAGGCGTCGTTGACCTTGCCGAGCCGGCGGCGCTCGCGCATCGTGGCCGCCTTCCGCCGGTCCGCGTTGGTGGTCTTCCGCTTGCAGGCCTTGCAGGCCCAGAGCAGGCAGCGGCCCGCCTGGTGGTGGCCGCTGGGCGCGCGGACGTGCTCCTCCGGGGAGGAGGCGGAGGAGGTGGGGGAGGAGGAAGGGGAGGGCGACGGGGAGCAGCAGGGGGAGGAGGAGTCGTCCGGCTTCAGGAGCCCCGCGTGGACCAGCCGCGGGTCCAGGTCCTCGAAGAAGCGCATGTCGCTCGTGTTGAAGCACGGGTCGTCGTAGAAGTCATCCGCGGCGGGGATGGGGAAAGAGATATCCGACAGCTCCATGGCTCAGGATACCAGAACACCAAACAATCCCAGAGGGACGGGGCAGAGAGGAAACAACCAACAAACTTTTCAGGGAAAAGGAGAAATGATGGAGATGGAGATGGAGAGAGACTGTTTTCTGGGGGAATGTAGAGTCCTGTCTCACTGTGTCTGTCCTCTCAGCTGTTGACCTAGGGGTTTCTTTATACCTGGGGCAGCACAGGGGGGCGGGGTCAGCGCCGCGAGGGCCTCTGGGGTCTGACCAATCAGCTGGCTGCGGGAGGGGTTTACAACTTCACGGTGATTAGGGTACAATTACCCCGAACAGAGAGGGAGCAGCGGGGGGGGAAGTGCTGCTGCATACAGCGGGGGGGGGGGGGGATATACATTGAGAGAGATGGATAGATGGATATTTTGGTTTTATTACTATTATTATTATTATTATTATTATTATTATTATTATTAGTAGTAGTAGTAGTAGTAGTAGTAGTAGTAGTAGTAGTATTATAACTAATTCTATTTTTTTCTGTTTCTTATAGGCTACTTTATGTATATTTGCTGTAGCACAGGAATTTCCCCAGTGTGGGATTAATAAAGTTTATCTTATCTTATGGATGGATGGATGGATGGATAGATAGATGGATAGATGGATGGATAGATAATCCCAAACTTGGAAATGTTATTGCATTTTCCTGTTTATGTTAGTTGTGAATGAATATATATATTTATTTATTTATTTATTTTTAAAATAAAATTGGCTTTTCTTGCAACATGGAGTGATGGAACCGATTTTGGAAAATGTAATTTTTTTTTTTCTTTTTAAGTTCAAAATGAATTGACAAACCCCTGATGTAATGTTTGGGCCCACTGATTTAGGGCTGCAAACTCATGATTCTTTTCATCGTTTATTAATCTGTGGACTATTTTCTGGATGAATGGATGAGTTGTTTGGTCTCTAAAATGTCAGAAAATGGTAAAAATGTCGATCAGTGTTTCCCAAAAAGCCCAAGAGGACATCCTCAGATGTCTCGTTTTGTCCCCAACTCAAAAATATTCAGTTTACTGTCACTGAGGAGAGAAGAAATCAAATGTGTGCAAAGCAACTGGGCTATAATTCAAAAGATGCAGTTAGTTTTAGATCTAGTTATATCTACAGTTACTTACCTTAACCTTACTGTAGTTTCCAATGCATTATGGGGATTTCGGCTGACGTCATACACCGTATACAGAGAAGTAAGTAACCAGTGTACCAGCAGGAGTATGTTCCCCTGTACACACTACAGCATTACTTGTGACCTTGTTAATACTGTATTTTTGTTGTTATTTGTAATTTTAAAAGACTTTCCACATAAGAGAAAAATTCTAAAGGTAAAAAAAATCCACTTTTGCAGCTTTAGGGCTGAATGATGTCTTCACACGTTGCTCTGGGACAGATCTGGGCCTCCCTGCACAGAAAGCTGCCTGGGTTCATGGGTAATATCCAGGGTCTCCCCCCAGTCTATAACGTTTGAATGTATTTTTAAGAGTTTTTTTTTTTTTTTTAACTAGTTATGGTAGGGCGGCTCGGTCTCCAGTTAGCTTTTAGCCCTGACTTAATGCAGAGCCCTCTGGAGTCTGTCTCAGAGCTTTTTTAAATTCTCAATTTCATCAATTCCATCCATTATTTGGTATCACACAAACTACTGGGGTGTGTGTGTGTGTGTGTGTGTGTGTGTGTGTGTGTTCTCCACAAAGAATCGTGCAAAAGCATCACTTTAAATCAAGTGTTTACCAAAGCTGTGCTCATAACTTTTTCGAAATAAGTAATTCAGCATGAAAAAGCATAAAAAATGACTAATGACAGACACTTGCCACTGGGCTAAACAACTTTTCTGGGGGGACCGCTGATATTTCTGCCAATGCCCTTAAGAGGTGAATTTAAGAAGATATTAACAAATGACCAAAAGCATTAAAAGCATGTAAAAAAAGTCAACAGCGTTCTCTATTTTCATAGAATTTTGGTTGTTGTATTCAATTTTATAGCTTTATCCTGACTAAACTTTGACAGATCTGTGATGATCCATTACCTTCACTCCTCTGATCTTAATCATTAGTCCAAATCATTCATCATTTCTGCCTGTTTTTACACAAAAATTTCATATAAATGAGGTTTATTGACCATGAATTCCAAAAAAATAAGTGTAAAACTAGTGAAAATAAATAGATCTAGTGGTGAATATACTGGTGTTAATGGAAACAAGTGCCAAAAACGTTGAAATAAGCAACAAAAACGTAAATAAAAACAAGCATTACGTGGGGAAAAAGCAACTTAAACGTAAAAACTGTGTCTAAAAGAGTGTTAATTTTGACCCGGGAGGACAACACAAGGGTTAAAATCCTAACAGCCTACTGATATTTCAGTTTTATTTCATGTTTAGGGAAGTAAAACTAATCAGGACTTCATACGGGACTCATGTTTCATGTCTTTACTGAGTCCAACATCCTTTTCTAAAGAGTGTGTAAAACGTTGATGAAAGTGTGAACTCAGAGGTGAAGTTAGATTTATTTTCAGACGACCGATTCCCCACTCTCCTCTTTCTCTTTCCCAGCGGCCATCAGTGCGCAGACTCCCTCCAGAACCATTCAAACATCAGATCATTGATTGGAATAAAAAGCTGCAGCAGTCTTTGAGACGCGTGCAGTGCAGCGAGGCTGCAGCTGGAGGGCGCTGCAGAGCTCAGATTCTGCAGCCAAACATGTCCAACATGTCCTCTGCCCTGAGCTTCGTCTCCTAAACTTAAATAACCAGCGGTGGAGGAAGTATTCGGATCCTTTTACTGCAGTAAAAGTACTAATACCACCATAACAAATACTCTGTTACAAGTACAAGTCCTGCAGTGAAAATGTGACTTAAGTAAAAGATCCCACACTGGGGAGATTCCTGTGCTACAGCAGCTCCAAAGAAAAAAATGTACACCCATCAGAATAACACAAATACACATTAAGTAGCCATAGGAGAGAAAATATACATAAAGTATGAGAAATAGTATAGTTATAATAATAATAATAATAATAGTTATAATACAAACAAATAATAATAGACACCCTTATATAAACAGACAGTATATAAACAGTTGTGATATACAGATAAATAGAAATGACATATTGCACAGTTGGAGGTAACACAGAATGAATAATAATAATGAATAAATAACAAAGTATGTAAGTATCAACAGGAAAATCAACTTGAAGTATTAAAAGTAAAAGTACTCGATGCAGAAAAATCCTCCCATTTTAGAAACTAGAAATGATCCAAACGAGGGGTCAAATTCAACTTCACTAAGGGCCACACTTTTTTTTAAACTACAATGAAATGTGATTTTAGTTGTTGTATAAAAGACACAAATTTAATGTGATTTTATGTGGTGCACATGTATTTATATCTGTATTTAATGTCATGCTCATGTTACGATGCCTATCATTGTTTTTTTAGGGAGCCTACTGTAACATCTGGCTACCGACTGCAGATGTAAACTAGCCTATTGGCTAATTCTGGTATATTTCCAGAAATGTTTATTAATATGCACCGTTTCCTGACAAATAAAGATTAAATTAAATTGCGTTTATGTCAACGCAAAAATTCAAAATATCTCTTACTGTATTATTGCTGGTCTCATTCAGTCGTCTCAGAGTTTGGTCGACAAAAATGTCAAAGGAAACGCCAAAGACGTCGGAAAAAGCGCCAAAAACTTAGTAAAAAGTGAGAAAACCTAGGCGGGGCCAACATTTATTGTGAACCTAAATTGATATGGGGGCCGGATTTGGCATGTTTGACACGTGTGGTCTGATCATCTCAGCTGGACCTGTAGGCCGTTATATTGTTGGCTAGTTTCATTTATAATAAACATCAGATTTTATAAACTACATGTTTTGGGTTAGGCTGAAATGGGTTTCCTCAGGAGGGGGGGGATGGCGTCTCCCTCAGAGATCGGGTGAGAGGCTCAGTCATCCGTGAGGAACTCGGAGTACAGCCGCTCCTCCGTTGCGTCGAAAGGAGCCAGTTGAGGCAGTGGTGTAGTCTAATGTATTGTAGTGGGTGTACTGTACTCTATCTATCTATCTATCTATCTATCTATCTATGAAGGGGGGCATATCATAGTGGGGGGTCTGGGTGTCCTCCCCTAGGGAAGTTTTGAGCGTCAACAACTTCATTTTTGTTGCATTTGGATATGCTTTAATGCACCAATTTACGGTGGAAATACCTTTTATTTAGCCTATGCGAAGAAGAAAAACACAAAATATTACGAAAATATATCAAAAAAATAATGGAAAGTATGTTGTTGCGTGTCATTGGGCATTTTTAAGTGGGTATATGGAAATCCTGGAGCCTTCTTTAGTGGGTATACTGCGTATACCTGCCTATCGCGTAGACTACACCACTTGAGATGGTTTGGGTGTCTGGTAGGGATGCCCCCTGGGCGCCTCCCTAGGGAGGTGTTCCAGGCACGTCCAGCTGGGAGGAGGCCTCGGGGAAGACCAGGACTAGGTGGAGGGACTATATCCCCTCCCCCCTCCTGGCCAGGGAATGCCTCGGGATCCCCCAGTCAGAGCTGGTTAATGTGGCTCGAGGAAAGAGAAGTTTGGGATCCCCTGCTGGACCTGCTGCCCCGCCACCTGACCACGAATAAGTGGACGATGGATGGATGGATGGATGGATGGATGGATGGAGATGTTTTGTGTGCAGAAATCTTAATGTGTAAAGTAACTAGTAACTAAAGCTGTAACAGAGTAATGTAGTGGAGTAAAAAGTACAATATTTCTCTCTGAAATGTAGTGCAGTAGAAGTAGAAAGTGGCATGAAAAATACAAGTAAAGTACAAGTACCTCAACATTTGGACTTAAGTAAAGTACTGGAGTAAATGTACTTAGTTACATTCCAGCGCTGCTAACTACCCATCATCCTCTTGTTGTTCTTGGGTCAAATCTGACCCATTTTCAAAAAGTTTCTATATCAGAACTGTAAAAAATAAATAACGTGGATGGTTCCCTACAACGCTCATCACAAGTTAAATAAATGTTCAGTTCAGTACTTTCATTGAATTTGGGTGTTTTATTAAATTTTATAGCATTTGAAGAAACATTTCTTAACAGAACGTTGAAAGAAGTGACAAAAGAAACGACCAAAAAGTTCTAAATTTTGACCCAGAAAAACCAAAAGTTGCATAGCTGACGGGAAGCTAACACGAGTAAAGGGTTAACTAAGGGTTACCCTAATAACCCTAACCCAGAAAACAGTTTTATAAAAGTAAGTTTGGGTCTTGTTAAATTTAATTTTCAGCGGCAAAAGCCAATCTGATGTGTAAGAAAACAAAATGTTATATTTATTTACGCCCATTAGCAGTAACAGTCGCTGCAGTGATGTATGTGTGACTAATACTACTAAATAAGACTTGTGGTACTTAACATTATGGTTATAGGATGTGCAATGATAGGGTACTGGTGCAATATCTTTTTATATATATATATATATATATATATATATATATATAGAGTATCTCACAAAAGTGAGTACACTCCTCACATTTCAGTAAATATTTCACTTTGCTACAATGTAAAGTATGAAGTGTACAGCTTGTATAACAGTGTAAATGTGCTGTCCCCTCAAAATAACTCAACACACAGCCATTAATGTCTAAATCGCTGGCAACAAAAGTCCGTACACCCCTATGTTAAAATCCCATTCTGTATAATGAGGCCCAGATTTAAACGTGGGCTTTCTCTGCCCTGAGCTTGGTCTCCTGACTACCCATCAACCTCTCTGCCAGTCACATGTGACAGATGGTTAGACGCCGGAGACTCTGCGGTGTTTGAGGAAATATTCAAACCCTTCTCCTCGAAGGATTATCACTGTCGCTCCTGATATGACTAACAGGTCTTTTAATACGGGACTCTAACCCCCGGCAACAGCTAAAGACAAGTTGGTAAATGTTCTGAGCTGCTGTTAGAGGCGCTTAAACAAAACTAAAAGCTCCATCTAGAAGGCAAAGTCTAAAGTTATGAACATTTATCTGTGATTTCTAGGGTCAAGAAATGCAGAATGATCCTTTAAATCCAGAGTTTGACCTATATTTTTATTATTTTTCGAAACAAATACGGGTGATACGGGGTGAAAAAAAAATTGCAGCCAAACTGTTTTTTGCAACTTTATTTTCAAAAGATGAAATCGTATTTCTGCAGAACTTTCATACTTTTCTGGACGACATAACACACAGGGCTCTTAGAACAAAGATCCCTTTCTTGTATCAAAAATCAGTTGTGGTCTACACATGCTATAAACTTTTCTAACTTTATCACAAAAAACCCAAACCTGTGCTTTTAGAGAATCATGAAAAAAAAAAACATCCCGTCATGGCTTCTCTGGCACTGTGGAGCTCGGTCTGAGTCAAAAATACAAGAATACTGTATATGATTAAATACTGAAAATAAAAGACATTTATATACAAGTTCACAAACAGAAAACGCAGAGTAGCAGTAGCAACAAGTCCCCCAAAGGGCGTCAGCCCTATGTTCCCACATTTGTAAGAATTTTTTTTTAAATTAGGCCCTATGTTAGGGTTAGGGTTACATTCCATCTGTAGTCCATTGCTAACCAAAATTGGGAGAAAGGGGGATACAATCTGATACAAATTTATGATAAAGGAAATGTGGGAACATAGGGCCTGATTTTGAAAAAAAATCTTACAAATGTGGGAACATAGGGCTGTGGGACCATTGGGCTGTGGCAACATAGGGCTGTGGGAACATAGGGCTGTGGGAACATAGGGCTGTGGGAACATAGGACTGTGGGACCATTGGGCTGTGGGACCATTGGGCTGTGGGACCATAGGGCTGTGGGAACATAGGGCTGTGGGAACATAGGGCTGTGGGACCATTGGGCTGTGGGAACATAGGGCTGTGGGAACATAGGGCTGTGGGAACATAGGGCTGTGGGACCATTGGGCTGTGGGACCATTGGGCTGTGGGACCATAGGGCTGTGGGAACATAGGGCTGTGGGAACATAGGGCTGTGGGAACATGGGCACACTCCCCTCCAAAGCATACGATGATGTCAGCCGTTACAGAACCACAAACTTGACTTAAGGCCGGTCTCCGCCCATTATGAAGTTATCAAGGTGTAGTGCAGGGAAATATGATCCGCTGTGAGCACGGTGTATTTTATTTTGAAAATTAACCGGATGTTTTATTTCGTTTCTGTGCTCGACTTCCTGTCCCACACTATCTGCCGTGTGCTGAATTGCTGTGGAGCTCTTCGGCGTCCGGCAAAAATAGAAGCTCTGCGTATCTGCTCCGGAGGGCTGCGGATCGCCGGAGCTGGGACGGAGTCGGGACGCAGACGTTCTGCAGTCAGTGGAAATCCACACATTGAGTTTAATGGAAACCTAATGACTCCGTCGACGTTCCGGAGCCGTTCCGCAGTTGGTGGAAATTGCTCTGGCGTTTACCCCCCTCTCCTTTTCATGTCTTTAGCTGTCCCATAAAAATAAAGGCCTAAAATGGCCAAAAAATAATCTTTAAAAAAAAAACAGTGCGTGTACCGAGATCATTTTTGGCTCAAAACTCCGCTTAAAAACCAAAACGTAGCGATGTCAACGTAGCCTCATAATGGAGAATCCTCTGACTGAATCAGATCATCTGGCGAGCTCGTCCTGCAGCTGGTTCAGGATGTACTCCCCGAACCCCCCCGCCCCCGTCTGGTCGTTGGTGCAGCCCAGCCGCCGGGCGCTGGTCAGCAGGTCTCCCAGCGCTGTGAGGCGGTCCACCCGCGGCGCCAGGAAGTGGCTCTTCACGACGCTGGCGGTGTGCGGGTCTCCGTGGTTACGGGCAAGCTGGCTCAGCTCGACCAGCGCACCAGCTTCCTCCTTCAGCTGGAGCAGCAGCAGCTCCAGAGCCGGGAGCACCGAGCACACGGCCTCACAGCCCGGCTTCTGGAAACCAAAGACGTTTCATTAGTTCTCTGAGCAAAAGTCTCGCACCGCAACACCCTAACGCCACAAGTAAGGTCTGGCTACACCACTTATACATTTTGGATAGGACTGGGCAATAATTCAATATGATAATTTATCGTCTTTTGATGGAATCATATCGTGATGAAATCCTATATCGAGATATCGTGATTTGTCTAAGTAGTCTGGAAATCCAGACCCAACTCTGAAAGATTAAGGGTCTGACATTGATTAATGAAAATGGCCCAACTCGAGGGGCAGCATTTGAAAATCTCACTGCACGCAATTGGATAACACTACGACCAATCACAACAATACACTGGGTGACGTATCCAGAGCCCCATACGCTTAGCTACCAGCAGAGCTAACTGCTAGATTAAACTCTTAGCTACCAGAGGAGCTAACTGCTAGATTAAACTCTTAGCTACCAGAGGAGCTAACTGGTAGATTAAACTCTTAGCTACCAGCAGAGCTAACTGGTAGATTAATCTCTTAGCTACCAGAGGAGCTAACTGCTAGATTAAACTCTTAGCTACCAGAGGAGCTAACTGGTAGATTAAACTCTTAGCTACCAGATGAGCTAACTGGTAGATTAAACTGTCGTCATCTGTTTAGCTGACCTCTGGCCCGCCTATATCAGATACAGCGATGTGATTGGTGCAGCTCGGCTAGAAGGGCATAGTTAATGAGCATCATTACTGAATGCCAGAGTGACTCGCTGAGCTAATTCAAATTGTGCTCTCGCGAGAACTCTGGATTTCCAGTGTAAATAACAAGCAAATACTAACTCAATTTTCTCAGAAAATCTGTTGAGGGAATATCATTTGAAGATTAGCAGATTTGTTTTAACATCACACTGTTTGTGCATGCATGTCGACATAGTCAGTATATAATTTCACTTGAAACTGTTTACCACATTATTAATGATTATCTAATATCTCATTGTAAAAAAATATTTTGTGGAAGCACCAACTGTCAACCCTACAATACGGTCGCAATATCGGTATCGATGTATTTGGTCAAGAATATCATGATATCTGATATTCTCCATGTCGCCTAATTTTGGGATAGGAGAAAAAAAATGCTCTGGGTTGTTTTTTCTTTAAACCAATCCCAATTGTCTTGGGCGGCGCTAAGCTCCGGATGCAGCGACGGTGGCTCTGCTAAATAGTCTCAGGAACGAACTTGTTTTGGTGGAACATTTGCACCCCGCAAAAGAAAACGCCACATACAATATTACATGAAGTTAACTGTTGACACAATACAGTAACATGAGCTATTTAAATTAGCTGATACATGGTTAAACCTCATTATCTCTTACCAGTGTATCTCTGTGTGTACTTCGTCCACAGCAACCTCACC
This sequence comes from Sander lucioperca, assembly GCF_008315115.2. Lineage (NCBI taxonomy): Eukaryota > Metazoa > Chordata > Actinopteri > Perciformes > Percidae > Sander > Sander lucioperca. The sequence goes on along the minus strand of NC_050179.1, from coordinate 35,014,382 downwards.
AATCAGTCCCAAAACCTCCCAGTTAGAGAGGAAATGCCCTAAACATATTCTCTGTAAATCTTTACAATCATTCCCAGAAAGAATCAAGCAGGCCTGCCTTGTTGCACCATCCAAAATTTAACAAAAATTTACAAAGAATATGTTTACGACATTTCTTCTCTAACTGGGACGTTTTGGGACCTTACTGTATTGTGTCAACAGTTAACTTCATTTAATATTGTATGTGGCGTTTTCTTTTGCGGGGTGCAAATGTTCTTAAACAAGCTCCTTCCTGAGACTATTTAGCAGAGCCACCGTCGCTGCGTCCAGAGCTTAGCGCCACCCAAGACCATTGGGATTGGTTTAAAGAAATGGAAACAACCCAGAGCAGTTTTTTTTTTTTTTTCTACTATCCCAGAATGCATCTGTGGTGCAGCCAGACTTTACTCCACAGCGCTGTGGAGATAGAGCTGGCAACGCGCGTGTCACAACCCGATGTGAGTCGAGTGCAGATATGAGTTGCGCATGCGTCACTTTGCGACAGAATAATGAGATAGGTACGTTACATAGCAGTAATTTGTTATTTAGCGTAAGGCGTCACATTTTCACGGCATGATCCCTGATGTCAGTTCTAGATTAGAGGCTGAAGTAGCCGACAAGAACCTGCTAACGAGAGACTTCTGTAATGTCAACACAATAAAAAAAATCGACCTACGTAACGAAGTTGGTTCACTGCTGGCTACAAGTTAGCAATCAAACACAACAAAGGCTGTCACTGGAATGGCGTTTTGAGCTAACGTTAACAATCATAGTTAGCTACAACGTTTTTGAAATGATTTGTTGTTGTTTGTAATGAGAAAAGTTTATTATTTTATTATTATTATAAATAGCGTTATAGATAGATAGATAGATTTTTATTGATCCCAAAAAAATGGGAAATTCCAGTGTTGCAGCAGCAAAAATATCAGACACACAGCACACATACAGAATATACATGAAGTAAAAGGATACAATATACAGTACATGAAATAATAATAGGATAGAATATAAGAACAAATAGTTTAAAATATCTATAAGTTGGGAATACAAACTGTATAACTGTTTAAATAGTATTTATAAAGGTGTAGTTATGCCGTATACCGTTTAAATCTGAGCATGCGCAACTCACATCTGCACTCGACTCCCATCGGGCAGTGACAGCGCGACTAAAATACCCCTCCATCTCAAAATGGACCAGTGAATGATGTCGTGTGTCGCCTCCAATCATCATTTGTAGTTTTATTGAACACAGGAACTTATTTTCTTCGCCCCAAATCACACAGCTCACTCACTCAGTTTTCCTCCTGAATTTCGAAATCTACCGACTTAATCTTATCGACATCCTTAGCTTCTAGAGAAACGAGGCCAGACATTAGTTTGATAGAATAAAACCGAGCGTGAAGCGAAACTAAAACGAGAGGCGTTGTGTCGTTGAAAGAACACGCCACTTTGAGAGACTGATAACAAGGTGTCCCAAACTGCTGCCGACTGGGCCCGGGGGCCTCAGTCCTGAAACGATTTTGCACGACTCATAAACCCGGGGGCCAGCGGTCGGAGGCCACAGCGCGACGCGCCAACGCCACTGCAGCCGATGCCGCTCGGCCATCTGGAAACGCCATCAGCACCGCTTTTCCCTCTGCCGCAGCATTAATCTCGCCAATTTTCCGGAACTCAGAAGGGGGAAATATACACCTAGAGTCGGGGGGGGGGGGGGCCCCCAGGGGTTTCACCGCCCTCCTTCTCCAGCCTCTCGGTATCTGAACCACCAGCACCCCCCCGTCCTGTTGCGCCCTAACGCTGGGCACGAATGCAGAGCTTCGTTCCAAAATGAGATCTCTTCCATTTTGGAAAAAAAAAAATAGCAACAGAGAGAGAGAGAGAGAGAGAGAGAGAGAGAGAGAGAGATAGAGAGATAGAGAAGACACCTGCTCTGACAAAATGAGATACAGCACAGGCGGAGAAATAAATCCTCCTGATGGGACGTTTCGGGAGGAACGCGAGGAGTAAAACGAGAACGCTGTTACAGACTGAAGCTTCTCTGTCTCACAGATGAAGTTCAGATCGTAAATTCAGTTTCAAAATGGATCCACACATCAAGTCTTCATACCGGATCATCGAAAGAAGCCCCTCAGGACCCAGGAGGGTTCAACAACACACCCACCCCCACGCTGGTGAAGTGTCTTTGGGAAACAAACGCCCCTGAACATGGCCTCTGACCCCTGACTGAAAGAAAGTACTTATACTGCACACTTACTTACTAACTTGACTGACTTACTTATAGAAGGGAATATTGCACCTTTTACCTCCACCACAGGTATCTGATCATCTGTTACTGGTTACTTTTACCACAAAACATGTTCATCTTAAAACATGTGATGCACTGTTTACAGGATAAAAAATAAGCTCCATCTCAACTAACTGAAACATAAAGTCCACTTATACAACGAACACAGTAAAGAAAAAGGGCCATTCCGCATAATTCTGAAGGCACGTTTGATACATAACACGTCAACGCATTCTCATGAACAATTCGTATGATATCCTACGAAGTTACGGCCGCGTTTAGGGGTCTTCACAGTTAAATTTAGCTGACAAAATGTGACTTTGAAACCCCTTTTTTTAGGAGCCAAACAGCGTATTAAAGGCTTTAATTCAGTTTTTTTCCCTTTCATGCTACTAGTACTTTTAAAGTGCTCATATGATGCTTTTTGGCTTTTCCCCTTTCCTTTATTATATATATATATATATATTAGGGCTGTCAATCGATTAAAAAAATTAATCTAATTAATTACAGACTCTGTGATTAATTAATCGAAATTAATCGCATACATAATTAACGGTGCCTGAACCGATACTTTTTAAGAAAGTAAAAGAAGAGAAGAAAAAAAAAGGGTACTAAACAACAGCTGGTGACATTAAAGAACGGCTTGTTTATTGCTAAGGCCATATGGTCCAAATTAAATGATTTAATAATAATGTATAACAATAACAATAACTTATTTCACTAATAATTGCTGTTGAACGACAAAAACAACCACCAAGGACATTTACAATAACGTCAAATGCACCACGAAGCTGTAGTTTACCAGTTTCTTTGAACGCACCGTCTGTATTGTTTTTCCGACGGCAGATTGTTACATCCCGCTGTTGAGTCACAGTCCTCTACAGTAAAACACAGTCACACTTTACACCGTTCAGCGTTAGCTGTCAGCATTGTAACCGTGTTTAATCCAGGTACTAGCTAGCGGTAGGCTAACGTTCATTTTACAGTCCAATGGTGGTTAGAACGGCTCTGGGTCAATATGGAATGGATTAATCTGCATTATTTTTTTTAACGTGTTATTTTTTTTAACGTGTTATTTTTTCTCAGATTAATTAATCGAAATTAACGCGTTATTTTGACAGCCCTAATATATATATATATATATATATATATATATATATTTGTAACACACGTTATAATGCTCGCCTAGCTGCTAGCATGGCACGCCCTCATACTCTGCTTCTCTGCTTCTGACTGGCTAGTAGTCCTTACCTAGGTACTGAGCATGTGCGACTCCCAACAAAGATGTTCCAGCAGTGAGAGGTCTCACTCTGTAGCTAAAACAGAGACCTGAACACAGGGTGAAAAGAGGAGCTGCAGCAATGTGCAGTACAACAAAAACATGTTGTTTTTTGAAAAATACAAATACAATTATGAACCTGAAGATGAGCATAATATGAGCACTTTAAGTAAAGGATCTGAATACGTCCTCCGCAACTGAAACCTAATGATAACGAATGTTGCCTGGTTGGAGATGAAGTCATTACCTGGATGTCCTTGCTGCAGTAGTTGCCCCCTCTCTCAGCCAGGTAGCCCAGCATGGCCTCGGCCTCCTCCCGCTGCTTCAGCCCCTCCTCGTGGAAGAAAGAAGAGACGCGCGGCAGAGCGACGTCGTCTCGCTCAAACACACTGGCCTGCAGGACAGACAAAAAAATCCCTGCACCGTCTTTGCTAGGGCTGGGTACCGAATTCAATACTTCAATTCAATACTTTTTAAGCACCGACTGTATTGCCTCTAAAGTATCGAGTATCGAAAAATGCCTCGTCATTCAATATCCCGTTTTAATACCTAAGGAGTCAATCTCATCAGCGTCAGTGAGCCAATCAGCACGCAGCATGCTTCTACCAAGATCTAATGTTTGTGATTGGCTGTCTAACGTTACACATCGTAGAGGCACGCAGGAAAAACTCTACGTTACACAGAGACGGGCTCCCGTAGTAGGAGCTGGAAAATAATTTAAAAGATTTGTGCAGTAACGTGTAATGTTGTCATTTTTTTTTGTTTTATAAAATTTGGTATCGTTTAGGAACCGGTATAGAAGTCAGAGTGTGGTACCGGTATTGAACATTTTTGAACGATACCCAGCCCTAGTCATTGTAGCCGGGGAATGTCTGTAACGGCACCGTAGCAGGACTTTCTACCTGTATATTGTATAGTTGTGACATCACAACTGTACAGAAGTCCTGACGGCTCCAGAAAAATGTTTTTGACTTGAATCCCATTTCTCGCATTTCTACAAACATTTATAGGGACCATGGTGATACAAAATCTGTTGTCGGATTTGACCATAATGATAAATTCTGCCAGAAACTATGTATAAGAAAAAGATGTCTTACTTTCTTTATTGCTTAAAACAGGGGCCAATCACCGAGACATAAATAAAATAATATCAAATTAATTTGAAAGTGGAGGGACACAAACAGGATTTTGATAAGTGGGCTCAGTGAAAATTAGGCCCTAGCCTATGAGGACACGGTAGCTGAAAATGAACCGGAGAACCGGTTTTTATTAGCCTAGCATACAGGCTAACAACGGGGTTAAAAGAGTGCCCAAAACAACAAAGGCTACGTTCACATACATTACTTAATGCTTAATTCAGATTTTTTTTGCTCCAATCCTATTTTTTGTTTGGCTGTTCACATGACCTTTTAAAATGTGGCCTATATCAGATTCCAGTGTGAACTGTTTGCGGTTTCGAACTGACCCACATGTGCAAAAGACCAATACCAATGACATCAGACGCAGCACGCTGTTGCACTAAAGTTAGGGAGGTTATGGAGGAAGTCAGCATTTTGGCTTTTATTTCAAAATGTTTGTGTAATGGCAGCCGTAACATTAATGAGCCGGTGCTGAGGAGGAGAAGAATGGAGAGAAAGAGAGCCAAATAGGCTATTCTGGCCTAACCCGTTTGCCACTTTTTCAAAAACGGAGCGGTTACCGTATGATCCTTCTAGTTTTGATTGAATTGAAGTATCTCCCCATCCACTAATTAGGTCTAACACCTCCCTCTCCCTCCATTGACCTGCTCCATCACTGTTCTCCATGTGTAGACCTAGTCTAGTTTTTAATGTTACTGTCTGTGTCTAGGGCTAACTCCCGCCGGAGCATAATTGTGACAAATGTCGATGTAGATTGACGTAAAAGTCACATCAAATCCACCTCGGTTGTTCACACTGCGGCCACTTTGAAAAAAATCAGACCTGGGTCTAATTCAGGACCACATATGGAAGTGGTCTTAAATCTGATTTGAAAAAATCCGATCTGGGCAAGATTTGAGTGTTCATACTACTTCTGAAGAAGTCTCACCTGGTCACTTGACCCCAAAAAGATTTGGGCCACTTTTGCCTGCAGTCTGAACGTAGCCAAAAAGGCTGGTAGCCAACACTAGCTAGTTAGCTTATAACTTGGACTAACGCTTGGGGTGTCTCTGGTCAGGCTTTTCTTTCTCCCCCCTCCGTTTTCCCTCCCACTCTCCCTACCCTTCTCTCCCCCCTTCTGTTTTCTGAACCTGACCTATCAGCTGAACTAGAGGCAACATCTTCCCCCCATGAACTCCCGAGACTCTCTCCCATGTTAGTCCTGCAGGGCCGCTACAGTGTTATAGCATGTTGATCTGCAGACATGCAAATCTCACTTTTTTTTTCTTTCTTTCTTTCTTTCTTTCTTTCTTTCTTTCTTTCTTTCTTTCTTTCTTCCTTCCTTTCTTTCTTTCTTTTATAACTTATCTTTGATAACTTTCACATGAACACATAAAGTAACTTCAGGAATCGTATTAGTCTGTGGTTTTCCCTGGACAGGAAGGGGATGAAAAACTGTCATGTGAAAAGTAACTAAAGCACTCAGACAAAAATAGTTGAGTAAAAAGTACATTTACCTCTGAAATGAAGTATAAAGTGGCACAAAATTGAAACATTCAAGTAGCCTACAGTAGGCTTTTAGGTAGAATGTATAGCCTTCCACTGCAGTATTACTTAACTAGTAAATGTTCAAATCCTCCCTGTGGTTACTACAGTAGCTTGTGTCTCCTACCAGAGCCTGCAGCCGGTACGCTCCGTCCCACAGCAGGCTGCTCAGCCCGCACAGAGCTTCCTCCACGGCGGCCGGCAGGTTGTGTCTGGCCCGGCTGCCCGCGGAGCTCCGGTGCCCTGCGCACAGCGGCAGGCCGCTCTTTAACCTCTTTCCCGCGGGCTCAGCAGCCATGTCACCGCCCGGTTATCCCACTGATCCAGGAGAAGCACAGAGTCCGGATACTTTACTCGCACAACTCCTCGGCTGCAGAGGTGAACACTGGGTAATAAACTGCCCGATCTGCGTCTTCTTCTTCCAGCCGACTTGAACCGTCAACAGAGGATAAATTTAGCCCGCGGGGATCAACTGTTTCCCGGTCAGCTGCTCATAGTCATCCGGTGTAGGCTATTTGGCTTTGCAGCCACGAAAGCAACAGGTTATATAACAGATTAATAATCATATCAACATGAGGTCCAGTGGTGCAATCAGTCCAGAGGAAAGCCATTTGATGACAAAACTTTATTTTGTAAAAAAGAGAAATTATATTTTCCTCTCTTCAGTGGTGTTGCTAAGTACATTAACTCAAGTAGGCCTACTGTGCTGAAGTACACATTTTATTGTCTACTCAGTAACTATTTACTCCACTACATTACTCTGACAGCTTTAGTTACTAGTTACTTTACACATTAAGACACACATTAGCACACAAAAACACATGTAGTTTATAAAATCTGATGTTTTATTCTAAAGTAAACTAGCCAACAATATAACGGCTACAAGTCCAGCTGAAATGATCAGACCATTAAACACACAACTGGTTGGATCCTTTACACTTTCTACAATGGGAGGATTTTCCAGTAGTGTAGTCTAATGTATTGTGGGTATACTGTACTGTATATGTTTATGTATGGGCCAGGATTGTGGGGGGCATATCATAGTGGGGGGTCTGGGTGTCCTCCCCCAGGAATATTTTGAGCGTCAAAGACTTCATTTCCTGCATTCTGACACACTTTTATGCACCAATTTACAGTGGAAATACCTTTAATTAGCCTATGCGAAGGAAAACACAGATGACAATTCAAAATATATCAAAATAATAATGCAAAGTATGTTTTTACGTGTCATTGCGCATTTTTAAGTGGGTATATGGAAATCCTGGAGCTTTCTTAGTGGGTATACTGCGTATACCTGCGCATCACATAGACTACATCACTGGATTTTTCTGCATCGAGTACTTTTACTTTGAATACTTTAAGTACATTTTCCTGATGATACTTACAGACTGTTACTTAAGTAACATTTTCAATGCAGGACTTGTACTTGTAACAGAGTATTTTAACTGTGTGGTATTAGTGCTTTGACTCCTGAGTCCACTGAAGAGCCAAAGAGCTGCGGGATCCTCTGCATAAAGCTGCTTCTATAACGACAGGTTCACTGTAACCTAAATGTCGGGAGAGCTGGAAGTACTCTGACCCATTACTCAGGTAAAAGTACATAAGTGTTAGGGGTGCACGATTCAGAAAATGTCACGATTCGATTCAAAATCGATTTTCGATTCAAAACACGATTCACAGTATGTAAATGTAGTTACTTGTCCCATGTGATTGCAGTAGACATACAATTAAATATTTTTTTTTTTTAAATAAATTTAAACAAATTAATTGATTTTTGGAATTCCACGAATCGATTTTGAATCGGTAGAGCTTGAGTCACGATACGAATGTGAATCGATTTTTTCTGCACACCCCTAATAAGTGTTATCAACTAAATTTACTTTGAGCTTCAAAAGTAAAAGTACTTGTTTCGTCCCTACGTGGGTCCCAACCAAGTCCTCCAAATGTAGCGCACTGAAAACTATTTAGTTTTTCTTGTAAATGTCAATCATATCAGTACGCTCAGTTAAAATAAGTTGCTGTATGTACTTGTGTTAATTCATAATCTCTTTATGACAGCGTTAAAAACATACTGTTTAATGCCTACGGACTGTGTAGGAGGAAGAATGTTGTAGGCTATATGCCCTTCAGGAGGAAAGTACTATCTCTTTAAATCAGGGGGGTCAAACTCAACTTCCCTAAGGGCCACACTGGAAAATGAGAATCACATCAAGGGCCAGACATGTAGAGTTTATTGACATGCTTTTATTTAGGAGAAAAATCAAATATCTTTGACTGTATTATAAGGTAAGCAGATGTAGACTGAGCCAGCTGTCCCCAACATACAGTATGAAGCAATAATCATTTAGAAGCCATACATTTACAGGACATTTAGTAACATTTAGGCTTTGAGCTCCTGTATTTAATGATTTTTAATAATGAGCTGAGCAAAAGAAAAAAAAAAGAAAAAAAAATCTGAATAAAATGAACACATTAACATTATGTACAGTGTATTGCATTCCATGGAAAATGGGAGAGTATTTAATGCTCATTGTCCAATGAGGAATCAAGGCAACAACCACAGAACTACAGGCGGCTGAAAGAGAGAGAGGCAGAAAGAAAGACGGATCTTGTAAAGTCTTCCTAGTTGCAGTTTGGTCCGGATAAAGTCCTAAAAAAGTCAGCAAAAAGTTCCTTAGCCAGTTCTTTAGCCATTTTTCTAAGTTCCTTAGAAAGTTCCTTAGAGAAATGCGCCAAAAAAAGGTCGAACCAAGCGACAAAAACAACGAAAGAAGCGCCAAAAATGTCAGAAAAAGCGTCAAAAACATTGAAAACAAAGTCCGTAACGTCTGCAAAGGGGCCGGATTCAGCTCGCAGGCCTTGTGTTTGACACGTGCTTTAAGAGAAGCAGAAGAGCATTGTGTGTGTGTGAAAAGAGACAGAAACATGCTTGTATTGAACCGTGGCTATTTCTTTTATTAAACGTTGCAAAATGAAGATGGGCATGTTCCTGGCAGTTCATTCTGAGGGTGCAACACAAACCATCGAGATCTTTTTAATAAAAAAAGGTATAGGTGAGAAGTTTGGAGGGCATATTTGGTTCAGACAACTCATAGACATTTGAAAGCCACAGTCTCTACTCATTTTCTAAGAGTAAGTGTCGTGTTTTCCAGAATCTGGAGCAGTGAGGGTCAGAGCAGTAACAGCAGGAGGCCGTTTCAGGGGGACGATGGGGAACGACATCCCTCTTGTTAGCAAAATGACCAAAATGCGTCCCCCTCGTTAGTCTATATCCTTCGCGTTTCACTTCCGGGATTGCTTCGGTGCTGCAGAAGATTCCGCCGGATGCATGTATTTTCCGTTTCCTTCCTCTTTCTTTGTGTTAAAATTTTAAATTTGGTGGATTTATGAGGACTATGGTTGGGGTCAGCCCTATGTTCCCACAGCCCTATGGTCCCACAGCCCAATGGTCCCACAGCCCAATGGTCCCACAGCCCTATGTTCCCACAGCCCTATGGTCCCACAGCCCTATGGTCCCACAGCCCAATGGTCCCACAGCCCAATGGTCCCACAGCCCTATGGTCCCACAGCCCAATGGTCCCACAGCCCAATGGTCCCACAGCCCTATGGTCCCACAGCCCTATGGTCCCACATTTCTAAGATTTTTTGTTTGGGTTAGGGTTAGGGTTACATTCCATCTGTAGTCCATTGCTACTGGATAATTAGTTGGGTGTAATTGGGAGAAAGGGGGATAAAATCTGATACAAATTTATGAAAAAGGAAATGTGGGAACATAGGGCCTAATTTTGAAAAAAATCTTAGAAATGTGGGAACATAGGTAAAATACGGATGTTTGGACAGTGGCTATCAGCGTCTAAAGCGACGAAAAAGGCGTCCTTCAGCGTGTTTGTAGAACATACCGGGTAGAGCAGCAGCTACACGGGGTTTAGCGAGTAGTATGTAACGAAATTCCGCGTAGGGAAGTTGGTCGGCGGGGTGGTGGATGGGTCAAACACAGGACTTTCACCCAGGAGACCGGGGATCGTGTCCCGCTTGTCACGTTTCCTAAAGTCACTTTCTTCTTTAACCGTCCCGTTATTCCCGCGTGTCACGGAAACGTAAGCCCACCCACAACCTTTTCCTAAACATAACAGCGTCAAAAGGGACGCCAATAGTCCCGACCAAGCGCGTTTAGATAAAGTGCGTTATATGACAAAGGCACCTGACCAAGCGTCCGTATTTTACGAGATGGGAGCGAGAACCTGAACCAAAAAAACTCTGGTCCGCTTGAAAACGGGGGTCTAGGGGGAACTAGAGTTCAGTTCACTTCAGGGGAGAACGCGATCCGACCCAAACACAGGGAGTGACCCAACAACAGAGCATTCACTAGCCTGCAGCTTCACAACCTCGCACACAGTTTACAGACTTATATATGATTTAAGAGACGATAACGTTCAGATTCGTAATCTGTTCTGAGCACACATCGCTGGTCGTCTGTGTGACATCATCAGTCTGAGTGACATCATCATCTCTCTCTCTCCTTCGCTCGCTGTCTGTCAGCTGCTCGTTGTTCTCCTTTTTCTAAAATATTAGAAACTCTAAAGCAGAACCAGGAAACCCGAGACGTTATAACTTTGGTGTTGCTCCATTATTTCTGAGAGCAGAAGTGTCGGCGAGTTTTGGTGTCTCGATCGCGTGACGTGGGTTGACAGCGTTTGGTGCGTTTGACAAAGCGCGGTGTGAACGCAAACCCAACCAAATGAAAAATACAAAAATATTGCAACTTCACCCCCGAATCGCACCGAGTCCACCGACCTACAGGTGTGAAAGTGCCCTAAATGAACAGTTTTCCAGTTTCTAAAATGTGATAATTTTTCTGCATTGAGTACTTTTACTTTTATACTTATACTTTAAGTATATTTTCCTGATTATACCTATATACTTTTATTTAAGTAACATTTTAAATGCAGGACTTTAGTATTTTTACAGTGTGGTATTAGTGCTTTTACATAGGTAAGGAGCTGAATACTTCTTCCACCGTTGACAGCGAGGTCAAGCCCAGCTGATTACTGAGCTGTCTGAGGGTTTGGAGGGTTTTGGGAGGCGGGGGGGGCTCCTGTCGAGGGTGCAGTGTCCTGTTGACCCTCGGGGTGCTCCAGGCTGAGAGCTAGCCTCTCTTTCCTCTTGGAGCAGCTGACCCCCCTGTGGAGCATCCAGCCCGTCCCGTCACTCATCCTCCAACAGGAGAGGAGGAAGACTCTGAACCGTGGGGGGAGACTCTGGACCAGGAGGGAGACACTGGACCATGGGGGGAGACTCTGGATCAGGAGGGAGACACTGGACCATGGGGGGAGATACTGGACCAGGAGGGAGACTCTGGACCAGGAGGGAGACTCTGGACCAGGAGGGAGATTCTGGACCACGACGGAGACACTGGACCAGGAGGGAGACTCTGGACCAGGAGGGAGATTCTGGACCAGGACGGAGACACTGGACCAGGAGGGAGACTGGACCATGGAGGGAGACTCTGAACCATGGGGGGGAGACTCTGGACCAGGAGGGAGTCTCTGGACCAGGAGGGGAGACTCTGGACCAGGAGGGAGACACTGGACCAGGAGGGAGACTCTGGACCAGGGGGGAGACTCTGGACCAGGAGGGAGACTCTGGACCATGGAGGGAGACTCTGAACCATGGGGGGGAGACTCTGGACCAGGAGGGAGACTCTGGACCAGGGGGGAGATACTGGACCATGAGGGGAGACTCTGGACCAGGAGGGAGACACTCTGGACCAGGAGGGAGACTCTGGACCAGGAGGGAGACTCTGGACCATGGAGGGAGACACTGGACCAGGAGGGGAGACACTGGACCAGGAGGGAGACTCTGGACCAGGAGGGAGATTCTGGACCAGGACGGAGACACTGGACCAGGAGGGAGACTCTGGACCAGGAGGGAGACTCTGGACCATGGAGGGAGACACTGGACCAGGAGGGAGACACTGGACCAGGAGGGAGACTCTGGACCATGGAGGGAGACTCTGGACCAGGAGGGGAGACACTGGACCAGGAGGGAGACTCTGGACCAGGAGGGAGACTCTGGACCATGGAGGGAGACACTGGACCAGGAGGGAGACACTGGACCAGGAGGGAGACTCTGGACCATGGAGGGAGACTCTGGACCATGGAGGGAGACACTGGACCAGGACGGAGACACTGGACCAGGAGGGAGACTCTGGACCATGGAGGGAGACTCTGGACCAGGAGGGAGACTCTGGACCAGGAGGGAAACTCTGGAATTATTATAATATAGCTAACTATTTTGACTGTTTAGCCGTTTCTTTTAGCTATTTATTTCTTATTCCTTCTTCTTTTTATTCACTACTTTTGGCTAACTATCTGTTTAAACGTATGTGCTCGCTTGCTAACTGGTTTTCAAGCATTCTTACATCTCGTCTTCAGGTGTTACAGCTCAAACGTGTGTGTGTGTGTGTGTGTGTGTGTGTGTGTGTGTGTGTGTGTGCGTGTGTGCGTCTGTGCATGTTTATGTGCTGGAAAGCACAATAGTGTGATCTTTTGGTCTCAGCTACTGTGTGTGTGTGTGTGTGTGTATGTGTGTGTGTGTGTGTGTGTGTGTGTGTGTGTGTGTGTGTGTGTATGTGTCGTTGCAGCTGTCAACACACACTCGCAGCTCCACTCAGACACTGTGTTGTTGTTGTTTTGGACTCTGTGTGCGACCACAGCTACCTAGAGTCACACTTTAGTGGATACTGTTACCTTCAAATGATTAATAATAATTACACGTGCTCTGTCCGAAGGTATCAAAACCTTCCGACCAGGATCCCTACAGCTCACTGATTATAATATATAATATACTGTTATAAACCAAATTGTAATTTTTATGTACATAATGTCTGCTGATAAAGTCACAAATAGAGTCAAGTGATTATTTTACAGCCCAGTTATGTAATACGTACAGTGGAAGTCTATCACTGAATACATTTTTTATAAAGAAATGATTGTCTTCCTGCTAAATAAACACAGGTGAGTTCATGTTGTCACCTTCAGCGTTCTTAATTGAAGACTTGTCGATCAATCACAAGTAAAATAAGATGTTAAACAACATAATACCAGTCTTTTGTCAAGGAATTTGACTTCGGTAGGTACTAGACACATATATAAATACACTATATACATATAGGCACATATCAACATAATATATAAAAATACAAATAAGACATTATCAAGACGAGTACACATGGGGTGGGATGAAAGGTGCAAAACGTTATAGTGCAAAGTAGTGTGCAACATGTATATTGTAGTGATAAGTATGTAATGTGTAGAGAAGCACAAAAAATACACACAAAATACACAACAAATAAACACAAGAAAATAAGACAGGACTCTTTAATACTTCACGGTATAATAAAGTAGATGACGCCCTAGTTTAAAGTAAGTTTAAAACTTGCATCTCGATTGATTTTTTTATCTCAACCGGCTGTAATCTTTACATATATATATATATATATATATATATATATATATATATATATATATATATATATATATATATATATATATATATATATATATATATATATATTGCTTTTTTACCGATTTGTGATGCATCATTACATCCCTAATACACAGTCTGACACACACACACACACACACACACACACACACACACACACACACACACACACACACACACATACACAAAGCACTTAATAAACCTAAAATGTGCAGACTGACAGCAGAGGTATCGGCCTTCACACCTGCTGCCCGCTGTAAACCACCAACACAACGACTGCATTGTCCCGCACTGGTGGCAGATTACTTTACACACACACACACACACACACACACACACACACACGCTGAGCTGGACTAGCTCGCAGCAGCAGCAGATTTACTGCAGACAGTTGTGGTTTGTTGTGTTTGTGGACTAAAGACAGAGTTCAGATTGAAAGGACCTCTCTGCTCAGAACACCAGTCTGACCCCCCCCCCCCGGCTCTGTTGTATTTAATTCGTTACATTTTAGTAATTTAAATCGAGTAGTAGCAACTATTAAACATAATCGGCAACAATTATGATAATCGATTATTCGGTTCGAGTCATTTTTTTATAAAAAAAAAAGTCAAACTTCTCTGCTTCCAGCTTGTTAAATATGAATATTGTTCTAGTTTCTTCCCTCTGGAACAGGAAACTGAATATCTTTGAGTTGGGGATAAAACTAGACATTTGAGGACGTCAAATTGGACTTTTTGGGAAACACTAATCTACATTTTTCCCCATTTTCTGACATTTTAGAGACAACTCATCCATTCATCCAGGAAATAATCCACACATTAATCGACAATGAAAATAATAGTCAGTTGCAGGTCTACTGCAGTTCTGATGTTGCGTTCACTGACGGCTGTTTGCCCGGTTCGGTTAACCCAACGAGCCAATCAGAGCTTTAAGAATGAGATGAAGAATAATGACGTCATCCATCCATTGGAAACAGTAACAAGTGTGGAAAAGATGGACTTAATCAACATATTTCTTGGACATTCACGCTCATTTCAGTTCATAAATCATGTCTGGCTCTGAGGGCTGCGGCAGCTTCTTTCCACAGACAGCGAGGAGAAAACGAAGCTGGCGTTTCCTCCAGCGTACGCCGTTCAGTGTTCGTTTGGAGTTCCTGTCTCTCATCGCATAAATACGTCCCGAGCTTCAGACAGAACAGCTGGTGCACTAAACAGAATTAAAAACAAGATCGCCTAACGTCTGCAGGGAAACAAAGACGCTGCCTGGGATCTGATAGTTACTATGTTTTATGAATGAGTCATGAAGGAGATAATGTCATCATTCATACCCACATCTTCCTTAACATATTTGTTATCAGTTAAGTTTATCAGTTTAATATCAAGTCAGACTTTTTGGAGCTGAATACTGAAGAATTTTAAATATTTCACTGCTATTTTGGATTTTACAACAGCATCTCTTTGTGGTGCCCATGTTGGATAGTAGTAACACAGAAAGATACTAACGTGTTTTTGTGATTTCAACATCTTAAAATCTCATTTGAAGACCTTTTAAAACATAGTTTTTCTTCTGTTTTATGCATTTTCGCAAGGATGATAACGGTGAAGTTGTCATTGTTAAGAGTACTCCACAGATTTAGCATTGCACTCGTATAAAATGCGATGGAAAGAATTAAAAAGCAGAACCGGAGATATCGTCTTTATTTATTCCAAATGTTCTTCTTTCTTCATGTCAAAACCCGGTTGCCTACATTACCCACAATGCAACTCGACGGTGGTCAGTTGGATGAGAGATCGCAACGCATTCTCATAAATGGGTTCGTACGACATCGTACGAAACTATGGCGACCGCCGACCAGTCAAACGACAGTTGAGTTTAGCGGTCTCTGCAGTTAAACTTTGCCGAAAAAAGGTGACAGGAGCCGGGCACAGAGCACCGAGACGTGACGGTTGTTTCAGAGATCGTTGCTAGTTTCGTAGAGTAGTCTAGCCGACAAAAAGTGACCTTCATGGAGCAACGACAGTTAAGTTTAGACACCAAAAATATAATACCTGTATACCAAAAATACCTGGAATACAAACAAATTACAGTACTTTTCTTGGGAATTGTTGGGTCTCTGTAAATTATAGAGTGTGGTCTAGACCTACTCTATCTGTAAAGTGTCCTGAGATAACTCCTGATTTGGCCCGGGGTTGGCCCAATGCCGGGCCTGGCGTTGGCCCGGCGTTGGCCCAGCGTTGGCCTGGGTTTGGCCCGGGGTTGGCCCAATGCCAGGCCCGGCGTTGGCCCGGCGTTGGCCCGGGGTTGGCCCAATGCTGGGCCCGGCGTTGGCCAGGCCTCCCTCTCTAGATTACAAATGGTTCAAAATGCTGCCGCTCGACTCCTTACCGGAACTCGTAAACGAGATCACATCACACCTGTTCTTGCCTCCCTTCATTGGCTACCGGTTTGCTTTAGAATACATTTCAATATTCTGTTGTTCGTTTTTTAAAGCTCTTTATGGTCAAGCCCCAGCTTATATCGCTGAACTACTGAAGCCGCACGCTCCCCTAAGGTCATTAAGGTCTGCTGACCAGCTACTCCTTGTTGTCCGTAGAACGCGGCTCAAAAATAGGGGAGAACGAGCATTCACAGTCGTGGCCCCAAGGCTGTGGAATGAATTGCCTCTGCATGTCAGATTGGCCCCCAGCCTTCACATTTTTAAATCACAACTTCAAACTCACTTTTAATCATTGGCCTTCTTGAGAGGTGTATTCTGGATTTTCATTTTCCAGTTTGTTATTTGTTTTAAATGTTCATTTTGTTATTCGTGTGTTTATAATCTGTCCTAAATCATGTCAATGTCCAGCACTTTGGGCAACCTGGTTGTTTTAAATGTGCTTAACAAATAAAGTTCGATTGGAATCGATTGGATTCGATTGGGGCTGGCCCTGCGTTGGCCCTGCGTTGGCCCAGCATTGGCTTGCCGTTGGGCCGGGCGTTGGCCCAGCGTTGGGCCAGCATGCAGCGGGTCACAGCTGTCAAACAGATCAGCAAGACTTCTCTTTATGCCACACCAACAGCTGTCTATTAAGAATCCTCCGGACCGTCATCAGCGGAGAGCTCCTCAGCTCACAACTCGCCTCATTACCGCCCTTAATGGAGGGAAGACAGAGACAAGGTAAATACAATTACTGATCAGAGCGCGGGACACCCGAGCCTGCAGCGGCGCCCCGTTTCACAGCCGGTACCCGACACCAGAGTCTGCCTCGTTACGGGGACCATAACCCCGCTTTCTTTTGGTTGTAAACTGCATCTGACGAAACAAACTCGGGCTGTTTGAAGGCTGTTGTTGCCCTCTGAAATGGGAGGAAAGTAAATCCGAATTTGGCACTGAGGCCCGGTGCAACCCCCAACCCCCCTTGCACCGATACCTTTTGTGCCAGACGCAGTGATTACCCAGAAAGCCTCTGGAATGCCCCTTTCCTCATTATAGAGACAAATATAGCGTGGTGTGGTCCAGTGAGGGATGGAGGGTAAATGCAGTGTTGTGTGTCAGAAATTAAACTATGATAAATGATGACGCTTAGAGTAAGGGGGGAGGGAGTTAAAAACAGAAACACATTCTTTACACATCAAAGTCAACTTTATTATCCATTCGGCCACATATACAGGACAAATAGAGGATCAAAATGCCTCTTTAGTACAGAAAAGGAACAAACAGAACAGCAATAACAAGGGTTTTAAAAAAAAACAACAATTACAATTACTTTGCGTTATTTACTGATGCAAAAAGTCTCCTTTATTTAGCGTTTCAGTCAGACCCAGTGGGGCTTTCAACTAATTCCAATGTAATCCCAGATATTTGACGCTCTGGGTACCCCACTGGCGTCATTTTTTTAAGATAGGGCACTGCGTCTGTTTGAATCGGCCGGCTGCAGAAACGATGCAACAAGTCAGAAATTTGGGCGGTTTTGTGTTTGGCCTGGAAACATAATATTTATTTGGCAACACTGCTTGTAGAACTAATCCTACATCACCCTTGTTGTGACATGTCAGACAACCGTTGGCTACGTGCCTAGCGTGGACGGTATGTATTACGTGCTACATTGAAACGGCTAGTGGAAAATGTGATTGTCTAGTGATTTGAAAAATCTACTAGCCGTGTTGGCTGGTGATTAAAAAAAAGTTAACTTAAAGCCCTGCTTCTGATTACATGTCAAGTATTTGTACCCCAAACTTTCAAAGTAAAAGTTTGACTTTAAAGGTGCTCTAAGCGATGTCATGCGTTTTTTAGGCTACGACATTTTTTTGTCACATACAGCAAACATCTCCTCACTATCTACTAGCTGCCTGTCCCCTGAACACACTGTAAAAAACATCTCCTCACTATCTGCTAGCTGCTTGTCCCCTGAAAACACTGTAAAAAAACATCTCCTCACTATCTGCTAGCTGCCTGTCCCCTGAACACACTGTAAAAAAAAACGCGGTCTGTAGACAGCCCAGGCTCCACACACGGCAACAAAAACTAAATGTGCCAACCTGCACCACCAAACATAACAAACAAAAGAAGGATTTGGGGGTGGGGGTTGGAGGGGTTAGTGCACGGAAGGGAGGGGGAGGGGACGGCATGAGGAGGAGGGAGGGGCGAGCTAGCCTCCATTTTGTTGGACAATACTTCGAACGTCACCAAGAAGTGACGTCACCAAGAAGTGACGTCACCCGACATCGCTTAGAGCACCTTTAATTTTCCAAGGTAATGTTTTAATAGATGTGCGTTAATGAGGCGATGATGTTGCTTAATAGGTGCAGTTTTTAGGCAGCGCGCCGGTTGTTTTTGACAGGTTGTGTCTGACAGCTGTGTTGATCTTCAGCCCTGCACGGATTAACGTGTCCTGTTGCTCCACATTGTGGGAATAGTGACGATGACCTAGATATCATTTGCAGAGACGATCAGTGTCGTAACAACCTGCTGCTGTCACACTCACACTTCTCTCTGCCCAGAACAGAAGACGTACCAACGCGTCTCTTACATATATATGTTTCACCAACACATGTTCAACACATTGGGATCAGTTTTTTTTTCCATACCAGTGATCCGAGGTGGACAGTAGCATGTTACAATTACTCATGTTACTGTAATTAAGTAGTTTTTGTTGTGTACTGTTGTGTTGTGTAGTTTTTCAAGTCTGTAATATTACTAAGTATTGCACTTTGCTACATTTTAAATCACATTCGTTACTGGGGGGGGGGGGGGGGGTAAATTTAAAAAAAAAAGCTCTCTAACGTTATTTTGGCAAAATATCTGTCAACAGACTCAAATCAATGTTTTTTGTCGGTTTTGTCATTTTTATTTTTGTAGGTTTTTTAGTAAGATTTTTGGAGTTTTTTATTTTTTGGCTTTGTGTGTGTGTGTGTGTGTGTGTGTGTGTGTGTGTGTGTGTGTGTGTGTGTGTGTTCTTGTTTAACTATATTCGTGGGGTCTAAAAACCGGGAGTCCAGTATACTTGTGGGGTCCGGACAGCTTTGTGGGGCCAAAATGCTGGACCCCACAACTTTAAAGGTCTGTTTGAGGGTTAAGACTTGGTTTTAGGATTAGGGTTAGAATTAGGTTATGGTTAGGGTGAGGGTAAGGGTTAAGGTTAGGCATTTAGTTGTGATGGTTAAGGTTAGGGTAAGGGGCTAGGGAATGCATTATGTCAATGACGGGTCCCCACAAAGATAGTGAAACGCACTGTGTGTGTGTGTGTGTGTGTGTGTGTGTGTGTGTGTGTGTGTGTGTGTGTTTGTGTGTGTGAGAGAGCAGTAAACACTGTCTGCTGGTTGTGTGTTACACAGCAGTGAATGTTGTGATGAGCAGATCAGTGTTCCCTCACAGACTAACGACACTCAGATTACACTGTGTGTGTGTGTGTGTGTGTGTGTGTGTGTGTGTGTGTGTGTGTGTGTGTGTGTGTGTGGCATCTCTGTGTGGTCTGTCACCCTTTAACCTGCTGTCCTGAGGAGCCTCCTCAGTCTGAATCAACACTCTCTGCTGCTGCTGTTCTTCACTCTTTAAATGTCATCATCGTCGTTCACCTTTCGGCCTGCGGTCAAGTTTCTCAGAGATCACCAGGGGTGGAAGAAATACTCAGATAAAAAAAAGTACTAATACTGCAGTGCAGAAATTGTCACTTACTAGTTAATGTCCTGCACTTTAGTACATTTACTGAAAGGGTAGTTTAGTTTCTTTTTCTCTCAACCTGGACCCTACCGCACGCATTGGTGTCTAAGTGACTGAGAACCAAAATCTGTAAAATTGGTTCATTATTGAGCGAGAACACTGTAACTGGCAGCTGCCAATTGGGCTGCAATGTGTATCATCAATTTGCGTCCACTAAAAGTACTGATTATTTACATGGAGTCTGGTGGGTTTGGCGATGGCGATTTCGTGGCTGTTTCTTGTTAAACAAAAAGGATCTTACTTTTTAACAAAAAGGATCCTTTCCATAATGTTGTCAGACACTTAGACTAATAATCAGAGTCTGTTAGCGGCAAAAACTGAATTTTTAGTGGACGCAAACCGACGCTGCGCAATTGCCCATTACAGCTTGTTTCTCTCTTAATACTGGACCAAATTTAAAGATTGTTGTCACTATCAGTCACTTAGACACCAATGCATGGGCAAATAGGGTCCAGGTTGAAATAAAAAATGTACCCTTTAAAAGGAAGTTTTTCTGGGGTGACCTCTGGCTCACCCAGAAACACACCCTGAGAGCGTGCGCCCCATGTGGGCTGAGTCCTTTGCAGCGGCCCGGGTTCGAATCCTACCTGCGGCCCTTTGCTGCGTGTCATCCCCCATCTCTCTCCCACCTTTCCTGTCTATCCACTGTCACTCTGAAATAAAGGGAAAGATTGTAAAACTTCTCGAGGCAAATTTGTATTTTGTGATATCGGGGCTTCATGAATATCAATTAACTTCTTAGTTCCTGTGCTCCCAATCCACAACGTAACCAAGGCAATAATTGAGTAGTATTTAAAGATAGTTTCTAGGAGACAGGGTTGAGGTGTCTGGTCTGGTGTGGTCCCTGCAGACTGGCTGCCCCCCCCAGCCCTGCAGGAGATAAGTAGACCTCAGCTAAGATCACAGCCGCTCAGTGTTTACCTTCCTCCCCGGCCGTTTGATTCCCCGCGTCCTCTCAGACTCCCAGCTGAGCTCCCAGAGGGACACAGCGAGCCAGCCCGGCGGCTATGACAGCACCAGCAGCTGAGAAACAACACACTCACACACACACACACACACACACACACACACACACACACACACACACACACACACACACACACAGAATCTGTCCCAGCAGCAGCCTCTGGACGTCAGATCCTAACGATGGCTCAGAGGTGTCCTCCGAGGTGTCCTGTGCGTCCTGGTGGTCCATATACACTTTGTTACATTCTTGCTCCTACAAATGGTGAAGTATCTGTCGAACATCAATGCCTCCTCTGCGGGACCATTTGATGAGCCGAGAGTCGACAGTTGGACAAAACATTCCTGAAGGAGTTTAGGCTACATTTTTTTTTAACATTTTGGTTAAAAAAACGAATATCTTTTGCTGCGTTTACACCATACCTGACAACACTCCCCTTTTTTTCCGTGTTTCTCCCGTTTTTTTAGCCCTATCTCCCGGACCCCTCCCGGTTTGTTATTTCTCCCGGGTAACTCCTGTAATGTGCACGGCCCAAACTCCTTTATAAATAATCAGACCAATAATGTTGACCAGTAGCCAGATCTTATATGAAACGCATCCTATTCACACAATCCACACACCATATACAATGCTCAACCTGTTTGTCATCTCAACCTGGCAACCTATAACCCTCAACCTGGCATACAATCCTCAACCTGGCAACCTATAACCCTCAACCTGGCATACAATCCTCAACCTGGCAACCTATAACCCTCAACCTGGCATATAATCCTCAACCTGGCAACCTATAACCCTCAACCTGGCATATAATCCTCAACCTGGCAACCTATAACCCTCAACCTGGCATATAATCCTCAACCTGGCAACCTATAACCCTCAACCTGGCAACCTATAACCCAGTTGTGCAGTTGATCGCTGTGCATCCTTCGTGGAAAGTTCAGACCCAAAAGCTAGCCGATAAAAATGGCAGGTGAAGGTGGTGTTCCCGCAAAGAAATTGAAATATAGCTGTAGATTTCAACAGTGTTGGGCGCAACAGATTACATGCATCTTACCATACCATACCAAGTCATATCGACAACCTCCACGCTTTTTGTAAGGTCGCATTGATTTTAATGTAACGCACAGCGGGGAAAATTAAATTTTTCCAGCACATTAAAACACAGCGGCACCATCGCGCAGAAGAGGCACTGTCGGTACACGATCCGTTCTGCCTGCACGATCCGTTCTGCACATGCGCAAGATAATACTGTTTTACCGAGGATACGACCTGCACGATCTGTTCCACGCTAGCCTATGGCTAGCCTCCACCGGGAAGCTAACGTTAGTTTAACTAACAGCTAATTCGGCTAACCGCTAGCTGACAGCTAGATTCAGTCTAATAAAATAACGTTAACTCGAACGTAATGGGAAAAGCAGGCTACAGCTAAATTAAGACTTCACAGTAATAACAATAAAGACAAGTATTGAGTGATTGGATTTTAAATGAGCACAAGTAAAGTAGAACTGACGTACCAGCTGTTATATATGTTAGGTGTTTGTTATATATGTCAACGTTTATTTTGAGGGTCTTTTAAAGTTATTACATGCTGTCTCAGCTAGCAGTTAACCGAATTAGCTGTTAGCTAAACTAACGTTAGCTTGCCTGTGTAGGCTAACGGCAGACCGCTACAATCAGCTAGCGGTTAACCGAATGAGCCGTTAGCTAAACTAACGTTAGCTTGCCTGTGGAGGCTAACGGCAGACCGCTACAATCAGCTAGCGGTTAGCCGAATTAGCTGTTAGCTAAACTAACGTTAGCTTGGCTGTCGACCGGAAGCGTGGAACAGATCGTGCAGTGTCGTAAATCCTCGTACAACCGCGCATGCGCGAACATTTTGCGCATGTGCAGAACGGATCGTGCAGGCAGAACGGATCGTGTACCGACAGGCACATAAGCCTTATGTTGGCAGGTATGTTTTACACCTCTCGTTCCCCCTGCTCTGGCGTTTCCCCCTCTCATTCCCTCTGCTTTGGCGTTTCCCCCTCTCATTCCCCCTGCTCTGGCGTTTCCCCCTTCTCATTCCCCTTGCTCTGGCGTTCCCCCCTCTCATTCCCCCTGCTCTGGCGTTTCCCCGTCATTCCCTCTGCTCTGGCGTTCCCCCCTCTCATTTCCCCTGCTCTGGCGTTCCCCCCTCTCATTCCCTCTGTTCTGGCGTTTCCCCCTCTCATTCCCCCTGCTCTGGTGTTTCCCCCTCTCATTCCCCCTGCTCTGGCGTTCCCCCCTCTCATTTCCCCTGCTCTGGCGTTCCCCCCTCTCATTCCCTCTGTTCTGGCGTTTCCCCCTCTCATTCCCCCTGCTCTGGCGTTTCCCCCTCTCCTTCCCCCTGCTCTGGTGTTTCCCCCTCTCATTCCCCCTGCTCTGGCGTTCCCCCCTCTCATTTCCCCTGCTCTGGCATTCCCCCCTCTCATTCCCTCTGTTCTGGTGTTTCCCCCTCTCATTCCCCCTGCTCTGGCGTTCCCCCCTCTCATTTCCCCTGCTCTGGCGTTCCCCCCTCTCATTCCCTCTGTTCTGGCGTTTCCCCCTCTCATTCCCCCTGCTCTGGCGTTTCCAAGCCCCTAAACCGGAGACATTTGGAAACACTTCTGACCCGTTTTGGTTTGGAATCTGCGGGGTTGTGTTGCGGTCTCAACGGCCGCGACACTGACGCCAACGTTTCTCCTTCTGATTGGGTCTTATCGGTTACGACGTCTCATTCTCTGAGACTAAGCTACTAACGTTACCATGGAAACTACCAGCAACGGGCGGAGTCTACACTTACTATACTTGGTTTGGCCGTGTTAGTTTAAACGGAGGTTAGTTCTTCTACTGGAGCTAATCAAACTTGTGTGCACCAAGATCTCTTTTGGCTCAAAACTCCGCTTAAAAACCACAACATAGCAATGTAAATGTAGCCACCAAACTTCAGCAGGGATGTTTGAGGAAGAGCGCTGATAATCTGGAACAGAAATCTCCTTTTAAAACTGTTTGAACTTTTCTCAAATCGCGTGGTGTTTTCTTGATTGTCCAGTGGGGAACTTTTCTTTCTCCATATACTGACTCACTCGCTTAAACGAAAAAAAAAAAAAAAATGGGATTATAACAATATGACAGCACTGCTTTTTGGGTTGTTTTTTTTTAATTGTAAAAAGTGACAAAAATGTCAAAAGATGACCAAAACATTGAAGAAAAGGTTTTAATTTTAAATTTTGACATAGAAAAACAAAGGTTGCATAGTCGACAGGGAAGTCAACACAAGGGTTAATTTGTCAGGAAATGTGAGAAGAATAATCAGAATCAGAATCAGAATCAGAATCAGAATCAGAAAAGCTTTATTGCCAAGTACGTTTTTTACACATACAAGGAATTTGTTTTGGTGTTGTAGGTGCATGTCACACATAAGCGAAGTGAGGAGCAGCGTCAGAAGTCAAACTGTCTGACTGACGGGGATTGCTGCCATCAGGACTCGTCGCACCTCCGAAACCTCCCACACTGCTTTCCTGTTTGACACTTTGACGCCACTTTGGTCGTTTCCATCCAAAGGGTTTAATCAGGGGGGTCAAACTCCACTTCACTAAGGGCCATACTGGAAAATTAGGATCACATCCAGGGCCAGACATGTCGAGTTTATTGCTTTTATGTCATCGAAAAAAGTCAAATATATTTTCAAGGGGCCGGATTTGGCCCACGGGCCTTGAGTTTGACATGTGTGTTTATATATATATACATATACAGTGGTGTAGTCTAATGTATTGTAGTGGGTATACTGTGCTGTGTATGTATATATATATATATATATATATATATATATATATATATATATATATATATATATATATATATATATATATATATATATATATATATATATATATATATATTGGCCAGAATCTGCCTTTGGGGGAGGGGGGCCATGTCATAGTGGGGGTCTGGGTGTCCTCCCCAGGGAAGTTTTGAGCATCAACGACTTCATTTCCTGTATTCGGATACGCTTTAATGCACCAATTTACGGTGGAAATCCCTTTATTTAGCCTATGTGAAGAAGGAAAACACAGATGACATTTCAAAATATATCAAAAATATAATGGAAAGTATGTTGTTGTGGGTCATTGGGCATTTATAAGTGGGTATATGGAAATCCTGGAGCTTTCCTAGTAGGTATACTGCGTGTACCTGTGTATCATGTAGACTACACCAGTGTGTGTATGTGTGTGTGTGTGTGTGGATAATATATAATATATATATATTTTACTGTATTATTGCATATCTCATAGTCTTCTCACTTACAGTTTGGTCGACAAAAATGTCGAAGGAATTGCCAAAAACTTCGGAAAAAGCATCAAATGTAGAAAACAACAGCAAAAACTTTGTAAAAAGTGATAAAAACTAGGCGGGCCAAAATTTACTGTGAACCTAAATTGATATGGGGGCCGGATCAAAATTTTTAAGGGGGCAGGATTTCGCACGTGGGCCTCGAGTTTGACACGTGTGCGTTAAAGTGTCAAAGTGCCACCATGATCCAAAACTGCCAGATTTAGTCAATTCTTTTGTTAGTAAATGCCCCAGGACCCCCCCCCGCCTTAGATTTGGACTGAGCCCCTAATGTTTAAGATGTCTGGCTCCGCCCCTGGTAGTGAAGTAAAAAGTATAATATTTACCTCTGATTGTAATGGAGTACAAATGTAAATTTGTGGCCAGCTGGCTAGTTAGTTAGCTTGTTTGCTAGAAGGCTCAGTTCTCTGTTCAGTATATTTGTTAGAGAAAATAATCACTTCAGCCTCTAAGTACAATTCTGGCTGTATTATTTGTGTATTAAAGGGTAATTTGGGTTTTTTTTTTTAACCTGGACCCTATTTTCCCATGTTTTTGTGTGTAAGTGACTGATAGAGACAACAATCCTTGAAATTGGTCCAGTATTAAGTGTGAACGCTGTGACCGGCAGCCACAGAGCGGGCTGCAGTGTAACCCTATGGGGCAAATGTGCATCGTCAATTTGGTCCACTAAAAGTTCTGTTTTTGCCGCTGAGAGACTCAGATTATTATTCTAAGTGTCTGACAACATTATGGAAAGGATCCCTACAGAGATAGACCTTTAAAACCTCTTTGAGACCTTTCTGTTTAACCAGAAACAGCTCTGAAGCCACTAGCACTAAACCCACCAGACTCCATTAAAAAAAACAATACTTTTAGCGTGTATAGAGCCAACATATGTTCACATGTAAATCAGTAAACTATGTGTTTATTTCAACAAAACTAGAGTTGTTATGGTTGGAAAAGTGGAGAGACGACCTTAAAACGGCTTTTCATAATTTCATTTTGTTTGTGTCGACTGTGAATGAAGTGTATTTTACGATGATAAAATTAGTGTTTATTTACATGAAGTCTGGTGGGTTTAGCGAATGCAATTTCTCAGATGTTTTTATGTTTAAAAAAAGGATCTTACGCTTTAACAAAAAGGTCGACCTCCTTAGAAATCCTTTCTATAATGTTGTCAGACACTTAGAATATTAATCTGAGCCGGTCAATTAGGAAGAGCCCTTTATGAAAAGTTTTTTTGTCCCTCACATCTGCCCATGAGCAAATGTACTTTCAAGGCTCAAACACGTAAAATGTGATCATCTGCAGAGCAATGTTCCTCTCAGCGCTGAATATCCGAGTCAGCAGAGCTGTTTATAATCTTTTTACGCGACTGAGGAATTCCCAGAGTCATAGAAACTGAAGCTCCTGACATCCTCCAGCTTCCTGCCTTCTCCTTCTCCTTCTCCTCCTCCGTCTCCTGTCTGTTTCATGCGTTGGCGCGGAGCGTGGCTGTGACAAAAGCAGAGGAATGCTGTTTGGCTGCAGCAAAGAAGCATCGCGGCCTCGGCCTCGGCCCTCCGAGCTGTAACTGTAGCACGCCGGCCGTAAACGCTGAGCGCCCGGGACGAGAGGGAGGGAGGGGGAGGCCCCCAGGAACGAACGGCGATCATGTTTCAGCACCGTGATGAATTCGACATCCCGAAGGTACACAGGCGGAGACGCAAACTGCTGTTAACAGCAGATAAAGCAGCAGCACACGGAGTGGGAGGAAAATAAAAAAAAAACTTCTGAAACATGAAGTCTGAGTGTTGGGGGGGGCAGATTTAAACCCTTGTGTTGTCCTCGGGTCAACTTTGACCCATTTTCAACGTTTTTCATATCAGATATACGGGTTTATTTCAACCAAATTGCCCAAAAATAACCTGGGACCGCCGTCCACTTCCCTCCCAGCTGAGCTCATCAGTCTTCTGAACGATGTTTTCCACCAGAACTGATGCTCAAAACGCACTCATGTTCATCTGAGTTTTCCATATTATTATTTTTTTTCAGGCTGCCATTAGCCTCTTGGCACACGGTTCCCTCTGCGTTATGGAGTTTGTCTCTATCAGCACCTTCCGCCTGCCAGAATCTGCCCTCGGCCCCAAACAAAGGTCTTTAAGTAGCGGAGGGTCGGAGCAGGACGGACACATGAAAGTTGGAGAGCGCTGGTGGCTCTCAGAGAGGCGAAATACGAGCTTGTGTTATTTCAAAACAAAATTATGGAAGAGTGGAAAAAAAAGGAGATGGAAGTGGAAGAGATTTGATGCGATGAGGCCGTGTGTGTGTGTGTGTGTGTGTGTGTGTGTGTGTGTGTGTGTGTGTGTGTGTGTGTGCGCTGTCAGATCCATTTGGCTCCTCTCACACTCTCTCCATTTCTCATAGAGAACCATAAGGAAGGCCTCAGCATGACCAGTTCCCAGAATGCCCCTCTGCTGTTCCCAATGGCAGCCATTCATCTCCTCTCTCAACCCCTTCCCCGCTCCCCTGAGCCCTCATTTAAGCCCATTTAAACCCTCCGATATGACTGGGATCAAGTGTCCTGTGCGGCTCGACAGAGCAAGGCACTCTGACTGCGGAGGTCGGTGGTTTGAGTCCCACTGGGGCCGCACATATCTGCACTTAAAACTACTGCAAGGTGCTTCACACAGGACACGGCACACGTGTGTGTGTGTGTGTGTGTGTGTGTGTGTGTGTGTGTGTGTGTGTGTGTGTGTGTGTGTGTGTGTGTGTGTGTGAGTGATATGAAATGTAAAATATCGTTATTTGTTACATGTTTTTTTTTTACTCATTAAGTGATGTTTCAACTTTTAAAATGTTGTATTTGTATTTGTGTTTTTCGAGGGACTGCAGATGTAAATTAGCCAAAGGCTAACTCTGGTGCAATGCATCAAATGGTCACATTTATGTTTTAATTGCACATTGTCCCTTTTATAAAAAAATTGAAATTGAAAAGGTACGGTCTGCGGCAGCACATCTTGTACTACTCACCAACACATTCTCACTCCCATCGCATCAAAAAGGTACCTTTGGCGTTTGTTAAGACGCTTTGGGTCTGGACTCTTGGCGTCACTAGCTGGTGCTTTGGGTCAGGACTCTTGGCGTCACTAGTTGGTGCTTTGGGTCTGGACTCTTGGCGTCACTAGTTGGTGCTTTGGGTCGGGACTCTTGGCGTCACTAGTTGGTGCTTTAAGTCGGGACTCTTGGCGTCACTAGTTGGCGCTTTGGGTCGGGACTCTTGGCGTCACTAGCTGGTGCTTTGGGTCAGGACTCTTGGCGTCACTAGTTGGTGCTTTGGGTCTGGACTCTTGGCGTCACTAGTTGGTGCTTTGGGTCGGGACTCTTGGCGTCACTAGTTGGTGCTTTAAGTCGGGACTCTTGGCGTCACTAGTTGGCGCTTTGGGTCGGGACTCTTGGCGTCACTAGTTGGAGCTTTGGGTCGGGACTCTTGGCGTCACTAGTTGGCGCTTTGGGTCGGGACTCTTGGCGTCACTAGTTGGAGCTCTAGGTCGGGACTCTTGGCGTCACTAGTTGGCGCTTTGGGTCGGGACTCTTGGCGTCACTAGTTGGCCCTTTGGGTCAGGACTCTTGGCGTCACTAGTTGGAGCTCTAGGTCGGGACTCTTGGTGTCACTAGTTGACTCTCTAGGTCGGGACTCTTGGCGTCACTAGTTGGCGCTTTGGGTCGGGACTCTTGGCGTCACTAGTTGGCGCTTTGGGTCGGGACTCTTGGCGTCACTAGTTGACTCTCTAGGTCGGGACTCTTGGCGTCACTAGTTGGCGCTTTGGGTCGGGACTCTTGGCGTCACTAGTTGGTGCTTTGGGTCGGGACTCTCGGCAACTATGGGTTAAGTGTCTTGCTCAGGGACACATTGGTTGACGTATCGCAGTGGGAATTGAACCCAGACCTCCCACACCAAAGGCATGCGTCATATCCACTGCGCCATCACAACCCATCAACAACGCATCACTAGTTGACTCTCTGGGTCGTGACTCTTGCCGTCACTAGTTGACGCTCTGGGTCGGGAATTAAGTTTAACTGACATGCAGCACAAGAACAGGACAGGTTTAGGAAAAGATGGTGGGTGGGGTTACATTGCCTGTTAACATTACATTGCAGCTAAAAAAATCTAAATACTTTTGTTTAATTTTTTTTCAATTAATTCTTTATTTACAAAAAAAACAGGGTCAGATTTCAGTTCATTGATACACTGGAGTGTTTATATCATTAAAATGTTTGAGTTTCAGCCTCGTAAAGCTCCACCTGCTGCAGTCAGTGCCCGTCGCTCGGCTCTCCGGACGCCTAAATACTTTAAATGTTCTGTAATAGGGGGTCTCAGGCTCTCTTATTCAGACATTTTCTTTTCCCTGGGTCAGTGGATTTAGACAAACCGCAGGATATAATCCCGTTTTCCACTCACAGACTGGAGCTGTGAACCTAGTGCATTTGGTGGAGGCGCCGTCCTGCCCTCTGCAGCCAGGCACTCAGCCAGGGCAGGGTGGGGGGTCCCCCCCCCCGGCTCCAACCAGCCCGGGACGGCAGGAACAGGCCAACGGGCCATCTGAGAGGAGTGTGTCTGAGTGTGTGTGTGTTCAGCAGAGAGAGAGAGCAGTGTGAGGTCCAAATGATGAAAGAGAAGGAGAGGCTGTGAGAACCAGTCTGAGGATACTAAATAACTTTAAAAAATAAGAATCCAAATGTCACGAGTCGATTGTAGCTCAAGAGTTTTAGTGTCCCGTCTTTGTCTTTGTGGTTTCTGTAATCCTGGACAATTGTGTACAATAATTACTTGGTGCAATAATTTATCAATTACATGTGCAATATCTGTTATTATTCACTGCCGCTACTTATATTCACGCTGTACTTATTTATAGCGATCGACCAATACCGATTATTAGTAGTTAATGAAACCAATATTTGGAACCGCTAAGCATTTACAGTGAAAATGAAAATCTTCAAAAAGTCAAAATTAAGATTTTGGAATATTACAAAGTCCAACACAAAATGTTGTTTAAATGATTTAAGCAATTATTTAATAAATGAGAAACTTCCAAAACTTCCAACCCAGTAAAAGTCAGATAGTGAGGTGGAGGAGACGGGATGAGGAGGAGGGAGGGGCGAGCTAGTCTCCGTTTTATTTGACAATACTTCGAACGTCAACAAGAAGTGACGTCACCCAACATCGCTTAGAGCACCTTTAACTTTATCGGTTATCATGCAAATAAAACACAGATACAGATAATCTGCAAACTGCCAAAAAGCGGACTGATAATCAGCCAGGTCGGATTGTCACTGCCCGATGTGAGTCGAGTGCAGATGTGAGTCGCGCATGCGTCACTTTGCGACAAGTAGCCTACAAGATGCTAACGGCTTTTTGAGCTAACGCACAGTCTATGAGCTAACGTTAGCAATCAAACAATCATAGATAGCTAAAACGTTTTTGAAATGACTGCTGCTGCTGGCTACAAGTTAGCAATCAAACACAATAAAGGCTGTCGCTTGAATGGCGTTTTGAGCTAACGTTAGCAACCAAACATTTATAGATAGCTACAACGTTTTTGAAATGACTGCTAGCTAAAAGTTAGCAATCAAACAAAACAAAGGCTATTACTTGAATGGCATTTTGAGCTAACGTTAGCAACCAAACAGTCATAGATAGCTACAACGTTTTTGAAATGATTACCATCTTCTGTTATTGTATGTAAAGAGAAACGTTTATTATTTTATAGATTTCACAAATTTCAGTATGACACGTTATGCCGTAAACAGTTTAAATCTGAGCATGCGCGACTCACATCTGCACTCGACTCACATCGGGCAGTGACACTGATAATCGTTCTATCCCTAATGAAAACCGTGTGGAATATGACAGCTACAGTAGCTCGGAAAATAGCATTATGGGCAAGAAGCTAACGTTAGCGAACTCTTTGACTCCCCGCTGATTTTGCTGAATTTGATTTAGCAACCGCTACTAAGCAATTTCAATCAGGGGGATCAGTCAAGTATTCTGAGGGTGATGATTCTAATTAATCTGACGGAAAGAAAATAACTGTGATGAAAACACTGAATCTTTGATTTGATCTTAAGGTCCTGCATATTATAAAAAGTGAGATGTCTTTTTAGATTATAAAGCAGGTCGAGGGGCTATATAAATACTGTGAACGTATCAAAACGCTCAATCCACAGAGAAACGCACACAGCCCGTATTCCAGGCTCGGCGCCAGGGTAAAATGACGAAGGGAGCAGGTAAAAATTGCAAGGGGGCAATTTTTTTTTCATAAAGTAGGCTAAAATTAACTAATTTACCCGCGCTGCCGCGACAGGGTCAGCAGAGTCACAAATATGGCATTTCTTGAAGCAGTTAAGTTGTCCATTTTTATCTATCTTTTAACCCTTGTGTTGTCTTGTTGAAACAAGGGGGCAGAAAATACAACTGAGGGGACAAAGCCCACCTTTTGGCCTCCTCGTGGCGCCAGGTGCTCGGTATACAGGACAGGTTTAGGAAAAGATGGTGGGTGGGGTTACATTGCCTGTTAACGTTACATTGCAGCTAAAAAAATCGAAATACTTTTGTTTAATTTTTTCTCAATTAATTCTTTATTTGCAAAAACAAACAGGGTCAGATTTCAGTTCATTGATACACTGGAGTGTTTATATCATTAAAATGTTTGAGTTTCAGCCTCGTAAAGCTCCACCTGCTGCAGTTAGTGCCGCAAGTGACCACAAGACAAGTCAGGACTTCCGTGCGGTTGTGATGTCACAACTATACTAAATCAGAGAAGGTTTAGAACCAAACTTGTGGGCCGCCACGCCTCTTTACGGTACAGATCCATTTGACCGTGCGATGCTTCTGTCACGCCGTGCTCCACTCTGTTCCTATGGGTGACGTCAAGCGACTTCAACGTGCACGCAAAGCACTACGGGAAGGCGCCGCTGCATTTGAAAAAATGCTGCGCGTCAAAAAGCTGGCCGATGGCTAGGTTGGGTACCGAAACCGGTTTCCACTATGGAACTGGTTCCTACGCAAACCGGTAGGAATCGGACCGGTTTAGAACGCACATTTCGGTTCCTCATTTCGGTTCCACTTAATGTTTCGACTGAAATATTTTCCGTCTGTCGCTCCGAAACGGACATAAAAATATCACACTTTATCTGTAGTCTACCGTTAGCTAGCTGCCGTAAATGTAGGCTACTTTTAAAATGCCATTTCTTCCCTCTGGGCTCACCAAAACAGACGTAACAGCATATTACAGCTACCACATCTATAAAAGAGCCTTTCTTTAATGTCATTTTTCAGTTTTTCAAGAATCGGTTTAGGAATCGGAATCGTTTTAAAAGTACCGGTTCGGCATCGGAATCGTAAAAATCCAAACGGTACCCAACCGTACCAATGCCATTCTTTATGCAAATTAATCCGTTGGACGTGACTATCCAGTAGAAGTAGACGAAAATCTTTTAAACTAACCTTTGTCGATCTGAAATGAAGACAGATTCAGCAACTGCACGGCCTATTTCTCTCTTAAAATGTTTTCAGAAACACGTTTCGGTGAACTATTTTCGTAAAATACTAGACCGTATTCTCAACGAGCCGCCATGACACTCTGATGAAATTCTCGAGAAGCCAAACCCACGTCAGGCGTTCGTCCAATCAGCTGCCGGTCAAGAGCGTGGAACATCAATCATGGATGTATGACGTCGCGACACCACGCTTCAGTCGTGTCGGTCAAATGGATCTGTACCGTTAGGAGACCAGCAGCAGGTCCTGAGTGCATTGATTCCTACAGGAGAAATGAACGTGAACACAGATTATGAGCGATTCTTTCGCCCCGTAGTCACCAAAATTAATAATGGACACATTTTTTTCTTCCTTGCTACGTACAAGAGTACGCCAATCAATTTAGCATTTGTTTCCTTTTATGCACATCCTGTCCCAGAAGTGCTTGTTACTAACCAATCTCTGGGGAGTTTACTCCCCGGAGTCCTTATGTTTCTTCTTCACCCAGAACATCGCCTCAGATTAGGGTGACACCAAGATCTGGGTCTTGGGTGCAGCTGTCGCTGTGGACCGGCTACACCCTGCTACGCTCTGCGATTCCCTGCAATGTCCGGCTACGTCCTGCTGCGTCCTGCCGTGTCCACCCAGGATCTGCTGTGCCACGCTACATCCCGTACCGTCATAACCCCAACCGTCAGACACCGCCCACCAAGAGTCTGGGTCTGCCGAGGTTTCTTCCTAAAAGGGAGTTTTTCCTCGCCACTGTCGCAATAGCCACTGCTAATGCTTGCTCTTGGGGGAACTATTGGAATTGTTGGGGCTTTGTAAATTATAGAGTGTGGTCTAGACCTACTCTATCTGTAAAGTGTCTCGAGATAACTCTTGTTATGATTTGATACTATAAATAAAATTGAATTGAATTGAAATTGAATAGGCACTTTTTGCACCGTTGCACTTTATAGCTGCTAAAATGCACTGGAGGGGTGACAGTATCACTTCCTCCTTCACATCTCTCCAAAACTTTTGTATCTTTACACATTTCACTGTACATTTTTGAAGTGTCAGCCTCCGAACACGTTCAGTGACTCTAAAACATGAACTACAGGCTGAAGGAAGGAACTCGTCTCTCTCTGTAACAGGTGGAGGTCTGAGCTGAGAGCTTGATGGGTTTCACAGCCTCGCCCAGTTTCTGCTGGTGGTTTTATATAAACACTCTATGTTACGGCCGCCAGCCGGTATCAGGTTTAATATCAAACCTGCTGAAGCTCACGTTCACTGCACCTCGAGGGGGGGGGGGGTGCAGGGTTCAGGGTATAAGAGGGGGGTAACCTGAGTGGGCGTGGAGAATCAGGCTGCACGCTCAGGTGTGTTCAGACTGGGAGAAAAGCTGCCATGATTCAACGTTTCTCCAGATTTTTCTTGAAAATCCAATTCCTGTTGGAGAAATGTAACCAAAGATCCTCTATACTAAAGCTATTTTTTTTTATTTCAAGCAGCGCCATGGTATGAAACGGTACACACTTCCTGTCTCCTAAAGGGGCGTGGCCTCGTTTGAATGTGTAGTGAACGTCGTGTGTATGGATAAAAAGTTATTTTTAAATAACTTATTAATGTGTTCTTTTGCTAACGTTAGATATTTACACAGCTAAAAGACATATTTAGCATCACGGAGATGAGTTTTGTTAGGGCGTTCACGAACGTTAGCTGACGTTAGCTTCTCTGTGTTGCCAGATCTCGCGAGAGTTCGGTCCTGAGACAGAAACATGTCTCAAACAAAGTTAATTTTCTCCTGATGTGTCTGTCTGAAAAAGGCCATTTTAGTGTCAGAATGTTCTGGAGATAAATAGAAAGAATCGCTCATAATCTGTGTTTACGTTCAGTTCTCTAGTTGGAATCAATACACGGGACCTGCCGCTAGTCTCCTAAAGCAACGCATTCTCATTAACGAGTCCGTATGATATCGCACGAAAACGTATGCACACCAAAACGTATGATATTGTACAAAATTAGGAGACCGCCGGCTGGTAACGTGACGCCGGCTGGCTACGAGCTCCATGACGCCGAGCAGCAGTTGCTAGATGTTTAAGCCGCTACAGAGCTTTGTGACGCCGGCTACAGACCTCCATTGAATCAGCGGTAATTGGTGGTTCAGTTACCCGAAAATAACAGTGCTTAACTTTTCGTAGCTTTTTGGACGAATTGTTTATGAGAACAGACTGCCTAAAGAGGCGTGGCAGCGGACAAACCCACAGGACACAGATACAGGAAGTTACTCTGAGTTGGGGCTAGAGCTGGGCAATATATTGATATTATATCGATATCCTGATATGAGACTAGATATTTTCTTAGATTTTGGATATCGTAATATTGTAATATGGCTTAAGTCTTGTCTTTTCGTGGTTTTAAAGGCTGCATTACAGTAAAGTGATGTTATTTTCTGAACTTACCAGACTGTTGTAACTGTTCTATTATTTGCCTTTACCCACTTAGTCATTATATCCACATTACTGATGATTATTTATCAAAACTCTCATTGTGTAAATATTTTGTGAAAGCACCAATAGTCAACACTACAATATTGTTGCGGTATCGTTATCGAGGTATTTGGTCAAAAATATCATGATATTTGATTTTCTCCATATCGCCCAGCTCTAATTCAGAGTCTTGGTTTAAACGTCTCTGTTGTAATTAAGTAGCCACATTCACTCATGCACACATTCAAGGTACATGTACTTGAGCTTTCTCATTTCCTGCTACTTTCTACGTGTACTCCAGTACTCTCAGAGGTAAATATTGTACTTTTTACTCCACTACATTTATCTGAGAGTTACTTTTCAGATGACAATTATTCCTCCCTATCCTGTCCAGTGAAAACCACGTATCTCCAGATGTGTTGATGTTGAATGTTTGTGATGAATTAAAGGATTAAAGTGTTCCTTTAAGTGTTGAGAAAATTTTTCTCCTTCTTAAGCCGAATGAAGTCTTTTAAAAAGCCTCTCGGATCAGCTGGAAAATGCATCGTCACAAACAGGGCTGTTTTTCTAACACCATAAAAAGTTTTAAAACTTTGAGGAGATATGTGGCTCTCAGCCACGATACGAACATACATGATGATCTTAGATTACACTAGCTAACAGTGTATAAAGGAGTTAAAATGAGCACAACATTGACATTAATGCACCAGGAATATAAATCCAGAATATATCAGATATGAGGAAAACACGGACAGGGAACATGTACTTTACTGTAAGTTTTTTGCTGATAATACTTTTACTTAAGCAAAAGGTTTTGAATGCATGACTTTAGCTTGTGGTATTAGTAATTTTCCTTAAGTTAAAGATCTGAATACTTCTTCCTTCACGTATTATCACACCTGATGGATCAGTATCTCCTGCTTGTTCCTTAAAAATCTTAAAAAGATGAGAGCAGGTGACAGCAGGATGGAAATAGAACCGACACAATAAAGCGTAAATCGTGGACTTGAAGTACACACATAGAGACCGGAGCTGCAGTGTCAGCAGTGCAAACACCGGTGGAGCATCTGGAAACTTCATCCCCTCCAGGCTGCAGGCCCGGGACACTCTGCAGGGTGGAGGACCTGCAGGGGACAGCAGGGAAGTGTCCGGGAGGGAAGCTCCCACGGGGGGGACAAACGATCCTGCCATGTTACGGAACGGGACGCCGCGACCTGGAAGTCTTGTTTTCTACATCAGACTCAAATGTGGTAGACCAATCTCTCCACAGCCGCCCTGGGAACCCAAAACACTGGCAGAGCACGAGGGGAAGTCTGCAGGGTAAAACAACTGGAAACACTGGAGAAAAAGCTCCAGTTTTTTACTTGTGCACAATATACTGTACACTACAGACTGTGAAAAGACTAAAGTCTAACACCATCTCACATCTAAAGACAGTCCGTCATAAAGTCACTGGAACTTTGAACGATATCCATCTAATACCTAGCAGAAGATGGCTACGTTCACGTCAAGTCTTGATGCTTAATTTGGATTTTTTTGCTCAGATCCGATTTTTTGTTTGGCTGTTCACATGACCTTTTAAAATGTGGCCTATATCAGATTCCAGTGTGAACTGTTTGCGGTTTCGAACTGACCCGCATGCACAAAAGACCAATACCAATGACATCAGACGCAGCACGCTGGTGCACTAAAGTTAGAGAGGTTATGGAGGAAGGAAGCATTTTCGCTTTTATTTCAAAATGTTTGTGTAATGGCAGCCGTAACATTAATGAGAAGGTGCTGAGGAAGAGAAGAATGAAGAGAAAGAGAGCCAACATTGGCTATTTTGGCCTTATGCGGGGTTATGGCTGCTAATTCCCTGCAGAGGTCTGTGTGGAGGCAGAGACGACGCCAGGAGTGGTGGGACTGAGTGGTGAATAGCTTCAAAACTTTCGGATGTCGAGGGCAACTTTTGATTATCAGCGCCTCTCCTCAAGACTCCTACAGCAGGACACTCAATTTAGGCGACCCATCTCCGAAACGTGTCGGAGTTGGGCTGTATTGGCTGGTAACGGGGGCAGGTTACCGCACGCTGGCTAACCTGTTTGGCATTGCCAAGTCGCATCAAATCCGCCTTGGTTGTTCACACTGCAGACCTGGGTCTGATTCAGGACCACATATGGAAGTGGTAAATCTGATTTGTTCACACTACTTCTGAAAAAGTCTGACCTGGTCACTTGACCCCAAAAAAACAACAGATTTGGGCCACATTCTCATTAGGGGCTGAGCCCCCTGGTTTCTATCCTGTTTATGCTGCAACTTTTTCATATTTATCTCTAGTTATGGATGTTTTTATACTGATCTTGCTATTGTTTTTTGCTTGTTTTTACTTTGTAAAGTGCCTTTGAGTACCTTTTTAAAGTGCTATATAAATTATAATTATTTATTATTATTATTAAGTCAGTCTTTTTTCCCGTCTTGATGTTCCGGCGTTGTGTTATAGCCTAGATCTAATTTTCCTTTGTGTATATCTTTAATGTTTTCCTCTTGCATTATGTTGATGTTATGTCAAACTTTATACGCGTATATTTGTGTTCTCAGTTCTCAGGACGCAGGTTTATGTGATCTATCCGTCCAAACTTTTCAGAAGTATAGTTCCCGTGTGTTTGTGTAGCTCGGTGAGCTTTGACCTGCTGACTCAGTACGACAGGTGTCTGTCCATCTGGGAAAGACATAACAGCTCTGATCGGCTCAGGAAACTCTGCTTTACTGTTTTATGACCTCAACTCATCCTGATCGATACACATGCATTAAATCCAGCTATTGATCCAGTTTAAATCACATTGAATGACATTTTATTTCAAAAACATAGATCCTTTTTTTATGGTTGTTGTTACATTCAACAGATTTATGGAGTGATAAAAACAGATATCCAAAATTCACTCTGTAAAAACCCTTTGACTCTAATACAGTATCTCAACAAAATAAAACAGGAATTTTGAATCTGGCAATGTTTACATTTCTGTTTTGGAAATGTATGCAACTGAGCACACATTTTATAAGATAATGCCTCATTTGCATATTTAAACATTACATTTCAGAAAACTTAATACAAAAAAAAATTGTCTTGATGTAAGTAATCAACTAGGGAAGTTTCATGGTGATTTCTGTTAGTTAAATAATGTCTTTTACCCATTGACTGTTAATACAGTCTATGATTTTACCCTATTCACCTTTAGGGTCTTGCCTTAAATGGGTGAAACAGCGCCTCTCTGGGTTACAACGGCAGATTCATGTTAGCCAATGAGAGTGGTGGGAAAAGGTAGTGCACCCCTCCGTGTCGTCTCTACGGCGAGAGAGAAGCAGGTGAAAGTGACAGTTGATTAATCAAACGTTAGGATGGATGCGGTCACCGTAAAGTCCCCGGGAAACTGTCAACGGTCTGGAAACACAACCGTCAAGCTGAGTCAGTTGCTTTCTAATAATTAAATCAAACAACGGAATAGTAAAAAAAACAAAAACAAACGGGATATTTAGCTAACGATAGCTAGCTAGCTAACTAGCTGACACCATTCACAGTGTTTAAGCCATGGTAGCTAGTAACGTTAGCTAGCTAAGTTAGGAGTTCTAACCGCCGAAAAGCAGCAAGTTCAGCGGGACATTATGATGTTGATTTGGACCGATAAACCTCCATGAAGGACTGGAGAACGGCCTTCAAAAGACGTGAGTCAAATACTACCCTTCTCTCTGTTTCTGTCTGTATTCTGTATTCTGTCTGTTGGTGTTACTGCTGGATAAATGTCCCCCGCCGTGGCTCTGTGTATTTCCTGGCTCTGTATTTTAACCGTTATTGGCTGTGTGGATTTCCTGGCTCTGTATTTTTTAACCATTACTGGCTGTGTGTATTTCCTGGCTCTGTATTTTTTAACCATTACTGGCTGTGTGTATTTCCTGGCTCTGTATTTTTTAACCGTTACTGGCTGTGTGTATTTCCTGGCTCTGTATTTTTTAACCGTTACTGGCTGTGTGT
Source organism: Sander lucioperca (assembly GCF_008315115.2). Lineage (NCBI taxonomy): Eukaryota > Metazoa > Chordata > Actinopteri > Perciformes > Percidae > Sander > Sander lucioperca. Next base: position 34,975,138 of record NC_050179.1, on the reverse strand, counting down.
ATTTCCTGGCTCTGTGTTTTTAACGTTGCTGGCTGTGTATTTGTGTGTTTACTGGCTCTCTGTGTGTTACTAGCTAGTCGCTGATGTAATGAATTGCTATGGAATAAGTACTCATATATTGTACTTAAAGAGCTCCACTAACTCGGCTATACTCGACCGTTACTTTGTCCTCCGCGCACTAATTAGGGGTTGTACCACAATATGTTTATGTGGTTTAACTTTAAAAAAACACCATATTTTTGTTGTACTGCACATTGCTGCAGCTCCTCTTTTCACCCTGTGTGTTGAGCTCTCTGTTTTAGCTACAGAGTGAGACATCTCACTGCTGTAACATCTTTGTTGGGAGTCGCACATGCTCAGTACCCAGGTAAGGACTACTAGCCAGTCAGAAGCAGAGTATGAGGGCGTGTCCTGACAGTACCTAAGTAAGGACTACTAGCCAGTCAGGAGCAGAGTATGAGGGCGTGCCCTGACAGTAGCTAGGTAAGGACTACTAGCCAGTCAGAAGCAGAGTATGAGGGCGTGCCCTGACAGTAGCTAGGTAAGGACTACTAGCCAGTCAGAAGCAGAGTATGAGGGCCTGTCCTGACAGTACCTAAGTAAGGACTACTAGCCAGTCAGGAGCAGAGTATGAGGGCGTGCCCTGACGGTAGCTAGGTAAGGACTACTAGCCAGTCAGAAGCAGAGTATGAGGGCCTGTCCTGATAGTACCTAAGTAAGGACTACTAGCCAGTCAGGAGCAGAGTATGAGGGCGTGCCCTGACAGTAGCTAGGTAAGGACTACTAGCCAGTCAGAAGCAGAGTATGAGGGCCTGTCCTGACAGTACCTAGGTAAGGACTACTAGCCAGTCAGAAGCAGAGTATGAGGGCGTGCCCTGACAGTACCTAGGTAAGGACTACTAGCCAGTCAGAAGCAGAGTATGAGGACGTGCCCTGACAGTACCTAGGTAAGGACTACTAGCCAGTCAGAAGCAGAGTATGAGGGCGTGCCCTGACAGTACCTAGGTAAGGACTACTAGCCAGTCAGAAGCAGAGTATGAGGGCGTGCCATGCTAGCAGCTAGGTGAGCATTATAACATGTGTTACAAAGTGACCACGTTTGTCTCTGAAGTAAAGGCTGGACTACAATAGAGCTGTTTGGAGCAGTTTGTGAACAGTGTTTTCTGTTGGAGATGGTAAGTAGGGCTGAACGATTTTTGAAAATAATGTAATTGCGATTTTTTTCCCCAAATATTGCGATTTCGATTATTTTTTTAAGCTTTGTCTTCTGTATTATTCAACAAAGACAAACAATAAATCATTTTATAGTATGAACACACACAATTACACACTAGACAGTTAAAAAAGTAAAATTATAGTATATACACACACACACACACACACACAACAGTGTATTTTTTTAGAGTGCACAGAGAGAAGCTGCCTCCAGCCCCTCCCCCTCGTGAAGTTGCGTGCTGCCGTGTGTACTTGTTCAGAGAGGCTATCGTTACGTTAGCTAGTTGCTGGTGTTCTTGTTCAGAGAGGCTATCGTTGCGTTAGCTAGTTGCTGGTGTTCTTGTTCAGAGAGGCTATCGTTACGTTAGCTAGTTGCTGGTGTTCTTGTTCAGAGAGGCTATCGTTACGTTAGCTAGTTGCTGGTGTTCTTGTTCAGAGAGGCTATCGTTGCGTTAGCTAGTTGCTGGTGTTCTTGTTCAGAGAGGCTATCGTTACGTTAGCTAGTTGCTGGTGTTCTTGTTCAGAGAGGCTATCATTGCGTTAGCTAGTTGCTGGTGTTCTTGTTCAGAGAGGCTATCGTTGCGTTAGCTAGTTGCTGGTGTTCTTGTTCAGAGAGGCTATCGTTACGTTAGCTAGTTGCTGGTGTTCTTGTTCAGAGAGGCTATCGTTACGTTAGCTAGTTGCTGGTGTTCTTGCCGTGGGATTAACTGTACTAATAAAACTGTTGAAACACCGCGGCCACGCTGCTGTGAAAGCTCCCCGAACGTCATTTATCAGATTGGTTATCTGGTTGTTACCCCTCTCAGTGGCAGCTCCTCCACTCATATCTTTATAACGGAGCTAACCGCTAACCGGAGCTAACCGCTAATCAGAGCTAGTTGCCAACCGAGCCTTGAGTTCTGCGTGTCTGTATCCATTAACTGCACGTATGGACTCGAACCAGAATAAAATCCTTCATTTTATTAAAATGGCTGTAAAAGTTTTAAACTACAACTCAGAGTTGTTTGAATGACAGAAATCAGCTCAAGGTACGGCGTAGCGTTAGCGTGCTAGTTGATGCTTTCTCTGCGGAGTGCAGACTGATTTGCTCTAGCGAGTCATGTGACCAAATCGCAGCCTTTGCGATTAGGAAATCGCGTTTTAACATATCGCGATATTATCGCAAATGCAATTAATCGTTCAGCCCTAGTGGTAAGTCTCTTTGGGGTGGACTTTGGGCTTTTTCACTTTGTAAAACTATAACATGCACAAAAAAAATATATATAACACAATAAAGGAAAAAGCCAAAAAGCGTAATATGAGCACTTTAAACTCCAGTGTATAAAGATCTCTCATGTTTCTCTAAACGCCCCCCCCCCACTCCCCCGTTAAAGTGGCGTTTCCCACCACGACTCATTCATCTTCATCACTGAGAGACGTCGTTTCCACACATTCAGCTTTATAAATCATACATTGATGATGTTTTGTCTCTGCTCGTTCAGGCTAACAGGTTTGGGGGGGTGGGGGGTGGTAGACATTAAGTTACAGGTTACTTCCTGTGGCCCCTGGCCCTCGAGAACAGCTGTAATTCCCTCAATTATCACAGTGTCACAGGCTTAAGGTTCAAGCTTCAGGCCTGCAGAGGTGTTTCAGCCCAGGGTTTCCCCTGCCATTATGGGGCTTAGGTGCAGAACCTGAGCCGTTTTACACCGCACCTCAGCCGAATGGACGTATGACTTCTCTCAGATCTGATTAATGTAGTTTGTCCCCAGTGGACTTCTTTAGCAAGGTTGGTCTTTAAGCTTTTTGAGTGTTATTTATGTATCTGCTCTAGCTTTAACAACGTTTAAGACACAGATATGGTGCAGTGTTTCCGCTCATATCTGCTCTAGCTTTAACAGCGTTTAAGACAGATATGGTGCAGTGTTTCCGCTCATATCTGCTCTAGCTTTAACAACGTTTAAGACAGATATGGTGCAGTGTTTCCGCTCATATCTGCTCTAGCTTTAACAGCGTTTAAGACACAGATATGGTGCAGTGTTTCCGCTCATATCTGCTCTAGCTTTAACAGCGTTTAAGACACAGATATGGTGCAGTGTTTCCGCTAGAATTTGTTTCACACATGTATAGCCAATAAACAATTCCAACACATTTTGCATTGCCAGACCTTCCTCCACCAATCACAATCGTCTTGGGCGGTGCTTTCCATTACATTACATTCACATTACATCACATTTAGCTGACGATCAAAGCGAGGCATCCAAAGTGACTTACAATTGCTATATATGTCAGAGGCCGCTTCTGGAGCAACTAGTGGTTAAGTGCCTTGCTCAGGGACACATTGGTTGATGTATCGCAGTGCGAATTGAACCCAGGTCTCCCACACCAAAGGCATGGGTCATATCCACTGGGCCATCACCACCGGTGCTAAGCACCGCACGCAATAACGGTGCCTCTCCAAGAAAGCCTCGGGACGGAACTTGTTTTGGTCGAACGTTTACGTTCAAAAGTTGTTTTAGTCGTGCATAAGGCTGCAGGATGTGAGGAAAATATCTAATTGCGATTATTTTGACTGATATTGGGATATGATGCACGATATTGGAGGGAATGATCATTTTGGTGATTTTTGCGAAGATCTGTACCAAAAGATTTTTTTCTGTAGGATAGAATTTGTAGGCCGGGACGTCTCCGCAGCACCACAACACTTTATTTTAGAATGGTTTGACCCATATTTTGCCTTTAACAGATATTACGGCCCCCGTGCGATTTGGATATTGCACTAGTTCATATTACAATTTTGATGAAATTGCGATTAATTGTGCAGCCCTAGTCATGCGACAGAAAACTCAGATTGGACAGATAGTCTAGCTAGCTGTGTGGATTTACCCTGCAGAGATCTGAGGAGCAGTTAACCATAGTCCTCACAAATCCACCGGAGGTTAGAACGCCAACACAGAGACAGAGGAAGGGGACGGACATCCGGCCGAAAATGAGGGACATCCGGTTGAAATTTCCGGAGGCAACGGAGCAATCTCCTAAATCAGGGGTGTCAGATTTGATAATGTGAAGATGCCTTGGGGCCAATGTTCCCTTTTTTTTAACAAAAAGTTACACACAAATGCACTGATCTAGAACTACTTTCATTTTCATTGTCACAAATATGTTTTGATTTTTTTTAAATGGCAATGTAACCAAATTAACGCCACTCAGGCGTGGACAAATCTAAAAAAGAAAAAGATTTCGACAACTTTTACATCTGTAGTCAGATAACTAAACATACTGTATGGAATACCTTAAACTTAAGTCAATATCTTAACCTCATGTTCATTTTAAACATGACTTATTATGAGTAATGCAAACTGTGTTAACATTTAAGCTTACGACTTTACAAACCGAGGCTGCGGGCCGTATGAAATCTGGCCGCGGGCCGTGATCGGCCCCCGGGCCGCACTTTGGACATGCCTGCCCTAAATGACACGTCGTTAATACAGACTAGCGTGAGTTCAGCCGAGCAAACGGCTCTGCAGAGACGTGCAATAACGACTTCATTACTTTTCATAAATAGCTGAAGGAGCGGCGGTGCGCCGCTGCTAATGTTCATAGCGCAAACACTGTGGTGATCACAATAGTCCAAAATAATGTGAAAAATGTCACATTTTGTTGTTGAAAAATGAAACATTTTCTTGAGGAAGGACCCCTAAACCCCCCTGCAAATACATTCTCCTAAGTCTTCCACAAACCTAGGTCAAACACTGCAAACAGTCACTAATACAACAGAGAATTGTACAGTAACAATCGGCTTAAAGGTCCCATGGCATGAAAATTTCACTTCACAGTTTTTTAACATTAATGTGAGTTTCCCCAGCCTGCCTATGGTCCCCCAGTGGCTAGAAATGGTGATAGGTGTAAACCGAGCCCTGGGTATCCTGCTCTGCCTTTGAGAAAATGAAAGCTCAGATGGACCGATCTGGAATCTTCCCTTTATGACGTCATAAGGAGAAAGGTTACCTCCCCTTTCTCTGCTCGCCCGCCCAGAGAATTTGGCCCACCCATGAGAGAGAGAGAGAGACATCATGGCTTGAAAACAAGCGATGCATGGCAGTTGGTCAAGGCCACACCCCCACCCTCCACCTTGCCCCCCCCTCTCTCTCCTCAATAGCATTTAAAGCTACAGACACAGAAATGGAACATCCTAAGGAAAGATCATTGTGGGACTGGCTCTAGTGGCTGTAATTCTGGACCAAGGCTGAATTTCAGGAAAGAGACTTCAGATACAGTATTAGGGGACCACTAAGGTCTATATAAAGAGACTTCAGATACAGTATTAGGGGACCACTAAGGTCTATATAAAAGAGACTTCAGATACAGTATTAGGGGACCACTAAGGTCTATATAAAAGAGACTTCAGATACAGTATTAGGGACCACTAAGGCCTATATAAAGAGACTTCAGATACAGTATTAGGGGACCACTAAGGTCTATATAAAAAAGACTTCAGATACAGTATTAGGGGACCACTAAGGTCTATATAAAGAGACTTCAGATACAGTATTAGGGGACCACTAAGGTCTATATAAAGAGACTTCAGATACAGTATTAGGGGACCACTAAGGTCTATATAAAGAGACTTCAGATACAGTATTAGGGGACCACTAAGGTCTATATAAAGAGACTTCAGATACAGTATTAGGGGACCACTAAGGTCTATATAAAAAAGACTTCAGATACAGTATTAGGGGACCACTAAGGTCTATATAAAAGAGACTTCAGATACAGTATTAGGGGACCACTAAGGTCTATATAAAAGCATCCAAAAAGCAGCATGTCATAGAACCTTTAATGCTTTAAGAAAGTATCTTCAGTCCATTTTCACACGCTCCCACTCCCTTTGTCACTCTCTCTCTCTCTCTCTCTCTCTCCCTCCCCTCACTTTATGGGGAGCAACAGTAAGCAGGTCAAAGGTCAGAGCCTACCGCCTTTAAACCAGATATTGCAGATATTCCTGGGTTTCCATTCAGTCCACCAATGCTGTGAAGAAACCTCCAATTAACTGACGTGTAAATTCCTGCAGAAAGCAGCTCCGCGGCCTCAGAACGTCTCTCTTCACCCAGGATGCTATTTAAAGGAGGAATCTGGTCCCGGGGCTTAGAGGGCGTCCATAGCTCACATTCCCAACCAGAGGCACTCCGAGTCTTCAGGCTTTATTTTGGGAACACACGGTTATCCCGACTCCTCGTCGCAGCGCTCTGACTCTTGTTTCAGTGAAGCGATTCTCCCACACTTCCTTTTGTTAAGTCATTTAGTGTCTCCTGCTAATATTAAGCTTTGTGCCGCACAGGCTGCACATAACCATTTGTGTGGAGATCTTTTAATGACCTGATTTTGGGGGTGTCAACTGGAAAATCAGTATCACCATCTGCATCTCAATGCACCACCTCCAAATATCCACTTCTTCTTTGCTGATTTTTCTAGAAATTCCAGTCCCTCCAGAAAAACGTGATTATGTGATCTCATAATTCAATGCATAATCAGCCAGTATTTTTTCAAATACGCCGCACTTTCGCCGCATAAATTGCCGATTTCCGTGCAAAATATGCGGGGCTTGCATGATTTCATAATCCCCGCATTTTCGTTGCAAAAAAGTCACATATATCTTAGCAGAAAGTTGAAAAATGTTGCGTTTACTTCACAGAAGAGCAGCCGTTTTCCCCTGTAGCCATGGGAACATTATGAAGTGACGTAATTACGCGACGTGAACATCATCGAACAGCTGCAAACCCCGCGATGAAGACATGATGAAACCGCAGCTTTTGCAAGTTCCCGCAATTTCATCGCATAAAATTGCATAAATATCCGCAATGTGCCACATGATCAAGGATTTTTGCCCGCAACAAACTCCGCATTTTTCTGGAAGGACTGAAATTCTGATAAAATGTGTGTTTGGTTTTGGATGGAAACGTGTCCAGTGATAGTTTGTTTCTCAGTCGTCTGCTGGTTGAGTTGTTAATACATTGTCTTTACAAGCGCTGCCCCGTCTTAGTCGATTATGGCGTTTTTCCACTACATGGTACAAGGCCTGCACGATTAATCGTTATGAAATCGCGATCTCGATTCACCCTGTTCACGATTTAATTTTTAAATAACTTCTTTTTTTTATGACTTAGATTCTCATTTAATTTTTCGAGCCGACTGCATCATAAACGCTCCTACTTTCTTCTGTGAGTTATAAACGTAGACGGTATAGAAAAGGTTTTAAAGCGCTCCCAAGCGCTGCAGTGCTCTCCCTTCTCTTCATTGAAGCCTCTGTGTTTACAGGCTCGTGGTGATGAGCAATGCGCTCTAGGTGCCAAACTACATCTCTGTTTGGTACTGCCAATTTGTTTTCTTTTGTCATGGTTCACGTGTGCAATAAACATTACACTTCGTGGGAAAAGGCAGAGAATCGTGATATCAATTCTAAGCTAAAAAATCGTGATTCATATTAGGCCTGCAGCGACGCGTCGATGATGTCGACGCATCGACGTCAAAATTACGTCGACGTCGTATTTTTGCGTCGACGCTTCGCCACACACACATGTGGGAGACCAAAACATTGCAGGATGGAGGACGAAACTGCAACCTCCTCACAGAATTCCCATCAAAGCCCTGCGAAAAGCCCCATGAAAAGAAAAAGTCCTAAAAAAACAGCTCGCCCTTAATCATCGAAGGTATGGGAAACTTCAAATATAGTCCCAAGTACTAACGTTGGCTAAATTAATTTCATGTTTGTGTAGTGTGTTGTGTAGCCTGCGCAGTTAGGTGGTGCTAGCTAACTATCTTAGCTCTCCGTGCAGTTTGTTCGTGCTAGGTTAGTAGCTAACGTTAACGTTAGCTAGCTACTGGCGCCTAGACAGCTGTGTTTAGCTAACGTTAGTTATCATCTAATGTTGGCTTGAATGGTAGCTAGCTTACAGCTGCAGAACACAGCTATCTATAGTAGCTAACGTTAGCTAACGTGAACGTTAGCTACTAACCTAGCACGAACAAACTGCACAGAGAGCTAAGATGCGTTAGTTAGCCTAGCACCACCAAAGTGCACAGCTGCATTAGCATGTAAACCTACAGAATAGCAGTTAAGAGAGTCAGTTTGATTATGCATCAGGTTTTATGTTGGGACTGTTATGTTGTGTTAAACACTCTCAGGAATGTCTGTACTGTGCACTGCACAGTGTTTTTCTTTTTTGCACTACAACTTGATTTTTTTTGAGAGTTATGTTGGTACTGTAAAAGAGTAAACAGGCTGGCCTTTCATTTTGTATAACAGTAAAATAATTATTTTATTTTGTGTAAAGCAGAAGATTTTTTGCTGTGCAAAATTGTTTAATAAAATATATTATTAAGAATTTTTTGGTATATATTTGAGATACATTATGGTTTTTATTAATCGAGCAACAGAAAAATAATCGTTATATTAATCGTCCAATTAGTCGTTAGATTAGTCGACTAATCGATAAAATAATCGTCCGATTAATCGTTTAATAAATAATCGTTTACCCCCAGCTCTAATTCATATTTTTCCCCGAATCGTGCAGGCCTAGCTGGTACCTACTCGACTCGGCCGCGGTGCCCCGTCCTCCTTTTTCCATCGCAGATTTAGTACCTGTGTGTGTGTGTAGTCGCGACACACACACAGAACGTCGAAGTAGGGCTGGGCGATATGGAGAAAATCAAATATCATGATATTTTTGACCAAATACCTAAGACATCGATACCGCAACAATATTGTAGTGTCGACTATTGGTGCTTTCACAAAATATTTACACAATGAGATCTTTGATAAATAATCATCAGTAATGTGCACATAATGTCTAAGTGGGTAAAGGCAAATAATAGAACAGCTACAACAGTCTGGTAAGTTCAGAAAATAACATCACTTTACTGTAATGCAGCCTTTAAAACCAGGAAAAGACAACACTTACGCCATATTACAATATCCAAAATGTAAGACGATATCTAGTCTCATATCACCATATCGATATAATATCCATATATTGCCCTGCTCTACGTGGAAGGTGTGTGTTTGATTCTCAGCATGCGGCTGTTTGCCAGAAGACACATTTAGTTTCCAAAGAAGCTGGAGGCAAAAAAAAACGCTGGCTAAACTATTTAAAAATGGCGGGTTCGTTCAGGACACCCCCCCCCCCGTCGTCTGTCGTTATAGCAATGATGACGCAGTGATTAGTGACGATTCTCTCCGACCAATCAGTAGTCTGCAGGTTTTCACGTCACCTTTTGGTATCGCCTCAGCTCGCTGGGAACCTGGACGGAGGTGGTGCTAAATAAAGTACCTGTTGGCAGGTACCAGGGACTTTTTATCAGAATGGACAAACCAAAAAAGGCGAGTAGAGAGTCAAGCTGAGTCGAGCAGGTACCATGTGGTGGGAGAACGCCATTAGTTGAGTAGGTATTTCGAGATTCATCTCCCTGGGCCCAAGTATAACCGGGAAACACTGGAATGACAACTCAGATTTCAGTGGGTCATTTCGGTGCCACTTAAATTCCTGTGCGGCCCTCTGGTCACAGACGTTACAGGCAACGGAAGCTTCCTTAATGTACGGTATGTGTTTTAGTATGTACTGTGTGTGTGTGTGTGTGTGTGTGTGGAGGGGGGGGGGGTATGTACACGTGGGTTACTTCAGAAGAAATGCAGCTTCCTGTCCTCACCTTCAGCAGTCGTCTTCCTCTGACGCTACCAGCCGCTAGAGGTGTTCCGATACCGGTATCGGTATCGGCTCCGATACTGCCTAAAACGCTGGTATCAGTATCGGGAAGTACTGGAGTTTATGCACCGATCAAATAATATGTAAATAAGTAATAAAGCCCTAAAGAAAATCTACGTTAAAGTAGTTTAATTATGTTCCTTTTCCGGTATAACTGACTGTGAAACTGGAGAATAAAAGAAAGTTCTGGGGCGTTCATTGTTCATGTTTCACAAAGACTTTAACCTGAGCCAGACCGACGACAAAGATAGAAATAATATCACATCCATACAGAGATAGTAGTATACAGCTGTTATACATCATATCATCATACAGAGATATACAGCTGTTATACATCATATCATCATACAGAGATAGTAGTATACAGCTGTTATACATCATATCATCATACAGAGATATACAGCTGTTATACATCATATCATCATACAGAGATAGTAGTATACAGCTGTTAAAACATAATAAAATATATGACACACTGGTATTGGATCAGTACTCGGTATCGGCCGATACGCAAGTTCAGGTATCGGGAAGCAAAAAATAGTATCGGACCATCTCTACCAGCCGCAACGGAAAAAAAAGTTGAATTCTGAGCCAGCAGGTCAGCGCTGACTTCATCTGGCTCTCGGAGTTCACCCACCTGCAGCAGAGTTTACAAGTCAGGTTGACGTCTTCATCAGTCCTTAAAAATGCTTCTTCAAGACTCAAACACAGATGTGTACAGTATGTTGTAATGGGATTTTGTTCTGGGGTATTGTCTCCTCTCAGTTCCATCCGTCTTTCATCGTTTGTTTACAGCTTTACTCACTCTCTGGCTTTTGGGTTAATTCACTTTTTACTCCCCGGCAGTAGGGCTGGGCGATATGGAGAAAATCAAATATCCCAATATTTTTGACCAAATACCTCGATATCCATATTGCGGCGATATCATAGGGTTGACAATTGGTGCTTTCACAAAATAGGCACACAGAGACACAGAGATTTTTGATAAATAATCATCAGTTATGTTGATATAATGACTATGTGGGTAAAGGCAAATAATAGAGTTACAACAGTCTGGTGTGTTCAGAAAATTACGTCACTTTACTGTAATGCAGCCTTTAAAACCAGGAAAAGACACCACTTGTGAGTCATATCAGGATATTACGATATCCAAAAGTTAAGATGATATCTAGTAGGGATGGGCATGATTAATCGATAATTGATCATTAAGAATTTCGTCGATCACGTTAATTTGTTATTGATTAAACTAATGCAGGTTGCGTAGTGCGAGTCTTGAAGCAATGAAATTAATTTCACTGTGTGGCAGCAATTAAACATTTTCGAGGACGAGGGGAGCGCAAACACTGGAGTCGCGGCCTCCCAGTTTTTGGTTAAGTTATTGTTGAACGTGATTCTTTTTATTATTATTTTGGAACAAACGAGGGTCTCTGTTTAAGAACGCCGGCTCGCAGCTGCAGGTTCCGCTGCTTTAGAGCACCGCAGCGCATATATCTTCAAGTTCAGCCTAACCGAACGTCCAGTTTAACTGCCACAAGTTGTTCTTGTAATAAAGATCTTATCAAGCGAAAAACACGCTGTATTTTTGTATTTTCATTGCATTTGTAATTTATAAAAAGTTAAACAAATAATGAATTTTAATATAAAACTATTAATGATTAATAGATTGTTGATTGCTAATTCCCCTGACGATCGACTAAGAAAATTTAATCGAATGCCCATCCTTAATATCTAGCCTCATATATTGATATCGATATAATATTGATATATTGCCCAGCCCTACCAGGCAACAATGTTAAAATGAAAATCTAGTGGACCGGTGACTTTCTCCCGAACGCCACACACACACACACACACACACACACACACACCGCCACAGAAAGGTCTCCCAAGATGGCTGACCTGTCAGCAGGCGTCTGGCCTCGTTTCTGAGTGCTTTGGGCTGTAAGAGGAGAAAACTGCCCTCGATGAAAAGCTCATTTAAAGCTCCGGGGTGCGATACATATGGCTGCTCCATTTTTAAGAATCTCTCTTTTAACACTTGGCACAGAAGTGCGAGGGAAGGAGCGCTGCCCTGCAAGCTCGGGGTCGGGTTATAAATGGCTCCCAGGGGCCCGCTTCCTACTGATGAGGTCCAAACTCTGCCGAGGGGGGGCTGCTGGTCCGGCGGGGCGGGGGCACCCCCGCAGGGTTCAGGCCGGTGAAGAGCTGAAACCCAAGCATCATTGAATATTTCATCGGCTGCGCGGAGAGTCACCGCTGTTTAGGAAACGTGATAGTTTAGTGTCAAACAGCAGACTAGAGACGTGGACGAGGTTGCCAAGTTCAATGCCAAACACGACCAAGCAGCAAATAATTCCCAATTTGATGTTTACTGCTTTCTTACCAACTCAGGAGAGATTTCAAAGATCTTTAGGTCCTGATTTCACCAAAAGTGGGCCACACTGGAAATGAGAATCACATCCAGACGTGTTTAGTTTGTTGCCATGCTTTTATTTTGAAAAAGTGAAATATCTTTGACTGTAACGTTGCATGTCTCGTATAGGGGTGCGTGATATGTATCGACTCAATATCGTTATCGCGATATCACGTTGCGCAATATATGCAATGTTTAGTTTATTTTGTGGAGCGCTGCGTCCCGTCCGTTGGCTGTGTGGCTTAGTTTTATGTTTGATTTAGAGCTTGAAACGCTGTAATGATGATGTTTCATTGGCCAGTTACCGTGGTTACCGTGCCACTTGCACACAGGGCCACTACGTGACAAACCCTATGGAGCGTACCACGTGTGTGCATATTTCAACAGAGTGAAGAAATAGATAGACGACTAAATGGAAGGAATCAGAGAAGCGCAAGAAAAGTTGTGTCCTGTTCTCTTTATTTATATATTTATACTGTCCAACCAGTAGAACATGTCCTGTTCTGTAGACATGGACCTTATTTATATATTTATACTGTCCAACCAGTAGAACATGTCCTGTTCTGTAGACATGGACCTTATTTATATATTTATACTGTCCAACCAGTAGAACATGTCCTGTTCTGTAGACATGGTCCTTATTTATATATTTATACTGTCCAACCAGTAGAACATGTCCTGTTCTGTAGACATGGACCTTATTTATATATTTATACTGTCCAACCAGTAGAACATGTCCTGTTCTGTAGACATGGTCCTTATTTATATATTTATACTGTCCAACCAGTAGAATATGTCCTGTTCTGTAGACATGGACCTTGTGTTGTATTTGTTATGAATCTATTTTGATGCGTTTTCCCGTAACTTTTGTAATTTTACATATGTTTAAAAAATATCAAAATTAATATCGATATCGCAATATCCCATTTGGTTAATATTGTGCAACCCTAGTCTCATAGCTTTCTCACTTACTGAACAATTTGATCGACATAAAGTCCTCATAAAGTCAGCAAAAAAAAGTGACTTAGCCATCGTAGAAGAAAGCGCCAAAAAAATGACAAAAACCACAAAAAAACGTGGAAAAAAAGCTCCGAAAGCGACAAAAACTGGGCGGGCCGAGATTTAATGTTAACCTTAAATTGATATGCGGGCCTGATTCAAAATCTGCGAGGGGCCGCATTTGGCCCACGGGCCTTGAGTTTGACACTAAGTTCTAAAACCTTTTTAATGTCCAATAATAGCATTTTTACACCGTAACACATCTTGAGAATAAAGGCAGCCGATAACAGGATTGTCTGCGTGACTATTTAAGTATTATAGTATTTATTAAAAGCTGAAAAATTGATGCCTGAAAGTGAATGTTGATCTGTAACTTTCTGTATTCGTTGTACCAACGAATCCCTATGTTCCTCCACCTTACTCTGTTTGAACAATATCAAACTAATGAGAAGTATCCACCATCCAGTCCCTCCAGAAAAACATGATTATGTGATCTCATAATTCAATGCATAATCAGCCAAAGTCTGCATATTTATGCGGGGGGGGGGGGTCGCATTTTTTCAAATACGCCGCACTTTCGCTGCATAAATTGCCGATTTATGCGCAAAATATGCGGGACTTGCATGATTTCATAATCCCCGCATTTTCGTTGCAGAAAAGTCACACATATATCTTAGCAGAAAGTTGAGAAATGTTGCGTTTACTTCACACAAGAGCAGCCATTTTCCCCTGTTGCCATGGGAACGTTATGAAGTAACTACGCGACGTGAACATCATCGAAAAGCTGCAAACCCCGTGATGAAGCCATGATGAAACCACAATTTTTGCAAGTTCCTGAGATTTCATCGCATAAATTGCATGAATAACCCGCATATTCCATCGCATTTTTTAAGAAAACGTGGAGGGATTTTTGTCCTCAACAATCACAAAAAAACTCCGCATTTTTCTGGAAGGACTGGCCATCGTTCTCTTAAACGGATGTCTTCAAATAGTTTATAAAGCATAAAGTAGCCTCTTTTTTTAAGATTATTTTTTGGGGCTTTTCCGCCTTTGTTTGACAGGACAGCTAGGTGAGAAAGAGGAGAGAGAGGGGGGGGGGGGGAAGACCTGCAGGAAATCATCACAGGTCGGATTCTAACCCTGGACCTCTGCGTCGAGGCATAAACCTCCAAGTATATGTGCGCCTGCTCTACCCACTGAGCCAACCCGGCCACTATAAAGTAGCCTCTTAATGATTACCCAATTGTATGTTATATCTTTTTAGCCAACTTCATAAGTTGTTACCACTAGTTTTACACTTCTTTATGGAATTGATGGTGAATAAACATCATTTACATGAAGTGATCGGTCATTTTTGAGTAAAATTAGCAGAAATTAGGAATTATCTTGACTAATAGTTAAAGGTCAGAGAAACAGTTTTATAATGATCATAGATTTTCACCCGGGTAGACCATAAAAGTAGCTATCATCAATCAGCAGATGGAACCATCCATGTTATTTTTGGGGAATTTGGTTGAAAAGAGAGCCGTGTTTCTGATGTAGAAACTTTGAAAATGGGTAAAATTTGACCCGAGGACAACACAAGGGTTACATATTTAACTGCTTAAGAAATTGTCCAAACAACCAGCTAAACAATGACCAACTGTTTAAGCGATAGAATATTCTGTTGAAATAGTTTTAGTTGAATAACGGCAACATGATTCAGTCAAATAAAATCCCACAGATTGACTCCTTCTCGGAGAAAGACGTGAAAACGAGCAGGTGAAAGTGTTTCGCAGTGACGAGACTTTTGAACTTCCTGACAGGTTTGGATTAGCTCCGCCAACAGACTCGTTTGTTGACGGACTCGGAAACACAGAATCTCTCCTCGGCGTCCGTGACCTTCTGCCTGGACGTGAACCCCGGCGGCCGAAGGGTCGAGACCTCCCGGCCCGCTTCCTCTCTTTCGGCTCCACGGCGTTGATACTTCAGAGCCAGCTGGGAATTCTGACGCACAAACTAAAACACGCTTTTCTGACGCGACTCACTCACTGACCAGGAAAAAAATAATACCTCAAGACTGGAGGGGCGGTTTCTACAGGCCAACACAGGGTCACTCTGAACACACTGTATGATTTTTGTATGAAGTATACAGGGTCTATTTAAAAAAAACCTGGAAAAGTTATGGAATTAGAAAAATGCAAATTCCAGGCCTGGAAAGGTTTTGGAAACATAAAAAGACCCAGAAAGTTTTGGAAAAGTCATGGAATTTTTATTTTTTTTAACACAGCATAATAATATGTGATTAATAAATGTATTTTCACGTCGTCCTGACCTCACCGTTCTATTCGGGGTACGATGTTACCAATCCCACTATGAACCACATTAATTATCATTCATTTTCTTGTTAAACCTCTGAGGGTAAACTTTAACACAGATTTTTATTCTATTGTATAATGTCGACTGACTTTTTTAGGAATACATAGTCATAGAAATTTGCCAAAAAGTCATGAAAACGTCATGGAAACGTCATGGAAAAGTCATGGAAAAGTCATTAAAAAAGTCATGAAAAAGTCATGGAAAAGTCATTAAAAAAGTCATGAAAAAGTCATGAAAAAGTCATGGAAAAGTCATTAAAAAAGTCATTAAAAAAGTCATGAAACAGTCATTAAAAAAGTCATGAAACAGTCATTAAAAAAGTCATGGAAAAGGCCATGAAAAAGTCATTGAAAAAGTCATGAAAAAGTCATTAAAAAAGTCATGGAAAAGTCATTAAAAAAGTCATAAAAAAGTCATTAAAAAAGTCATAAAAAAGTCATGGAAAAGTCATTAAAAAAGTCATGGAAAAGTCATGGAAAAGTCATTAAAAAAGTCATGAAAAAGTCATGGAAAAGTCATTAAAAAAGTCATGAAAAAGTCATGAAAAAGTCATTAAAAAAGTCATGAAAAAGTCATGGAAAAGTCATTAAAAAAGTCATGAAAAAGTCATGAAAAAGTCATGGAAAAGTCATGAAAAAGTCATTAAAAAAGTCATGAAAAAGTCATGAAAAGTCATTAAAAAAGTCATGGAAAAGTCATGGAAAAGTCATTAAAAAAGTCATGAAAAAGTCATGGAAAAGTCATTAAAAAAGTCATGAAAAAGTCATGAAAAAGTCATGGAAAAGTCATGGAAAAGTCATTAAAAAAGTCATTAAAAAGTCATTAAAAAGGTCATGAAAAAGTCATGAAAAAAGTCATGAAAAAAGTCATGAAAAAGTCATTAAAAAGGTCATGAAAAAGTCATGAAAAAAGTCATGAAAAAAGTCATGAAAAAGTCATTAAAAAAGTCATGAAAAAGTCATGAAAAAGTCATTAAAAAAAGTCATGAAAAAGTCATTAAAATAGTCATGGAAAAGTCATGCAAAAGTCATTAAAAAAGTCATGAAAAAGTCATTAAAAAAGTCATGAAAAAGTCATGAAAAAGTCATTAAAATAGTCATGCAAAAGTCATGCAAAAGTCATGCAAAAGTCATGCAAAAGTCATGCAAAAGTCATGGAAAAGTCATGAAAAAGTCATGGAAAAGTCATGGAAAAGTCATTAAAAAAGTCATGAAACAGTCATTAAAAAAGTCATGGAAAAGGTCATGAAAAAGTCATTAAAAAAGTCATGAAAAAGTCATGAAAAAAGTCATGAAAAAGTCATGAAAAAGTCATGGAAAAGTCATTAAAAAAGTCATGAAAAAGTCATGGAAAAGTCATTAAAAAAGTCATGAAAAAGTCATGAAAAAGTCATGGAAAAGTCATGAAAAAGTCATTAAAAAAGTCATGAAAAAGTCATGAAAAGTCATTAAAAAAGTCTTGGAAAAGTCATGGAAAAGTCATTAAAAAAGTCATGAAAAAGTCATGGAAAAGTCATTAAAAAAGTCATGAAAAAGTCATGAAAAAGTCATGGAAAAGTCATGGAAAAGTCATTAAAAAAGTCATTAAAAAGTCATTAAAAAGGTCATGAAAAAGTCATGAAAAAAGTCATGAAAAAAGTCATGAAAAAGTCATTAAAAAGGTCATGAAAAAGTCATGAAAAAAGTCATGAAAAAAGTCATGAAAAAGTCATTAAAAAAGTCATGAAAAAGTCATGAAAAAGTCATTAAAAAAAGTCATGAAAAAGTCATGAAAAAGTCATTAAAATAGTCATGGAAAAGTCATGCAAAAGTCATTAAAAAAGTCATGAAAAAGTCATAAAAAAGTCATGAAAAAGTCATGAAAAAGTCATTAAAATAGTCATGCAAAAGTCATGCAAAAGTCATGGAAAAGTCATGAAAAAGTCATGGAAAAGTCATGGAAAAGTCATTAAAAAAGTCATGAAACAGTCATTAAAAAAGTCATGGAAAAGGTCATGAAAAAGTCATTAAAAAAGTCATGAAAAAGTCATGAAAAAAGTCATGAAAAAAGTCATGGAAAAGTCATTAAAAAAGTCATGGAAAAGTCATTAAAAAAGTCATGGAAAAGTCATGAAAAAGTCATGGAAAAGTCATGGAAAAGTCATTAAAAAAGTCATGGAAAAGTCATGGAAAAGTCATGGAAAAGTCATGAAAAAGTCATGGAAAAGTATTGGTTAAAATACGTATGAACCCTGAGTATAATTTGGGGGGGCGATTTTGGCCTTTATTAGAGTACAGTAGAGACAGACAGAAAATGAAGAGAGTAGTGTTGTCACGATACTAGGGCTGCAACTAACAATTATTTTCATAGTCGATTAATCTGTCGATTATTTTCTCGATTAATCGATTAGTTGTGTGATCTATAAAAATGTCAAAACATGGTGAAAAATGTGGATCACTGTTTCCCCAAAGCCTAAGAGGACGTCCTCAAATGTCTCGTTTTGTCCAAATCTCAACGATGTTCAGTCTACTGTCCCAGAGGAGAGAAGAAACTAGAAGATATTCACATTTAACAAGCTGGATTCAGAGAAATCAGATTTTTTTTTAATAAAAAAATGACTCAAACGATTAATCGATTATCAAAATAGTTGGCGATTAATTTAATAGTTGACAACTAATCGATTAATTGATTCATCACTGCACCTCTAGGTGAGTCTAAATACAAAATGATCCGTATTATGTCATAAATAATTTGATGTAATGATTGTTGTTCACTTTAATCAAATTTTTAATCCGATCAGACGAGCATTTTCATTAACAACGCTTTGACTGAACTTCAACTTAGCAATGAAACTCTCCAAAATCTTTAAGTCTCCCTTTTTTTTTTCACAGACAGATTACCCCCCCCCCCCCCCCTCCTTCTGTTTCTGGGACTTCCTGGTCAGAAAGTCATTTGTCAGTATTAAGGTGGATCATGTCGGGAGCCTCCGTAGGTACCGAGGTTAGGACACAGCAGTTGAGTAAACACGGAGTCGGGGTATCACTTTCAGTCCGGCTGCTGGCCTCACCTCAGGGTAAACAGAGGCAGCGTCCGCGCTCGCCACTCAGGTATCACACCGACCGGCCATTTACGCTCAGAAAGCCCCCTCGTTTTCTGTCTGTCTGACTGACTGAGGGAGGGACACGCGGGGAGGAGACGCTCAGCTGTTCATGTCTCCTCTTTGTTAATCGTCATATCTGGTGTCCCGTCTTGAGTGGGTTCGGGGTAGTTTAACTGCAGGTCAGCTGGTGACCCCCAAAACGCCAACGCGCTCCGCCTGGTAAAGTTTGATCCGTTGGTCTGATTTAAAACTAGGGCTGGGTATCGTTTTAAATGTCCTATAGCGGAATCGCGGAATTTACACATGAAAATGGAATTCTGTTATACACGCGGAATCGCAGGGAATTTGCATATATTTTGTTGACATATTAAACAAATGATTTTTTTTTTTTTACTTCTCATTTTTCAGTTTAAAACAACAAGCGGAGACAGGTCTCTACCTAAACCGTGGCCAAATGGCACAGCCTGTTGCCTAGTAACTAGGGCTGGACGATTTTGGCTAAAATCATAATCACGATTAATCGAACAAGTTACCTCGATTACGATTATTGAACGATTATTTTATTTTTTTTTTCTTTTCTTATACTGTAAATATGTTCACGGTTATTTTTTCTAATGAAAGAGTGCACAATCCTATCTTTGTGATTCTAAAATAAGGAAACAACACACAGATAGCAATTAATGCTTATTTATTAAATATTTCAAACAACTGAACTGAAATCTACAACAGTAGATTTTACAATGAAATAAAAACGTCTTATAAAAAAGTAATTTAAGTTTTAATGTAAAAAAAAAAAAGTTTCCTAAAAATGTAGAAAATAAATAATAAATGTCCATCAGAAGATTAACGGGAACCTGTGGTTAACTGTCTTTTCGGAGTTAAACTCCACAAGCGTGTCCTGCGGCTCGCCGGCCGTCACACACACACACACACACACACACACACACACACACACACACACACACACACACACACACACACACACACACACACACACACACACACACACACACGTCCACAGCGCAGCAGGCAGAGGCCCCGTCTGTGTTGAGCAAAACATTACGTGAATTACTACGAGAATGGACGTGCATTTAATAAAGGAAAAGTGCACAAGTATTAGCATCATTTGTTGTTGTTGTATGTGGCGCTAAGGTCTAGTGACGATGCTATAAAGACCGTTGCCGTGGTTACATCCCTCCCTTACCCCTCCTACCAGTCCCTATGGCCACTTGGCCAGTGGGAATGCAAACGGGAAAAAATATTGTGGGGGAGAGTAGTTCTTAGAACTGCTTAGAAGTGGACTTTTCCTCTAAAAAGTACAAGTACTATCCGATCGGAAAGCACCTATGGTCGCAGACTGGACGGGGCGGAGTCACGTGACTACACACGCGGCGGCCGTAATATGTTTTAAGGGGAAAGTACATTAACACACAGTGGGCAGCCGCGGAAATATTAATAGGATTAAAAGACCGAAATAACCGACTTGGTAAAATTACGTCGGTTATAGGCTCTGAATTTCGGTTACGATTATTTTTCGATTAATCATCCAGCCCTACTAGTAACCATATGTCATCACGTTCACGTTGAGTTTGTTGCGAGGGAAAAAATGTCGAAGCGAGTGTCGCCTCCCGACAACCATTTAAAATCAAAAGTTCATCTCAAGAACAAAGCTGAGGGCGTTTTCACACCTACCTCATTTGGTCCGGACTTTCGGACTTTTCAGTTTGATCCGAACCAAAATTAGAGGTGTGAAACCTCCCCCGGACCACGGTCCGGATCAAAAGACCAACTTTTGGTCCGACCAAAAGAGGTGGTCTCGGTCCGGACCAAACTGAACCATGGTCCGGTTCGTTTACAGTGTGAAAGCATTTTTTGGATGGTTCGGACTTTCGGACCAAATACAAGAAGCTCTGACAGGCTCTCCTTGTGTTACAAGACCGGGGAAGCTCCTTTAAGGAATAGCTCGGTGCCGAGAGAGTGACGGTGAATGCGCTCAGAGGAGACAGCTGTCGGCTATCAGAGCAGAGAATACATCAGCAGTTTATTTGTTAAGTGGTAGTAAATGTAGGCTACTGTGTAGGTTTCCGTTTGTCTCTGAATCTCCGCGGCAGTAGGGGAGAGCAGCAGTCAGTTGAAAAAACTCCGACCCAGAGAGAGGAGACGAGAGGACGGGGAAGCCTGTCTACAAACCAATCAATTATAAGTATCTGGAGACGCAGCTCACGTATGTGATGACGGCAGGACGTAGTTTTGTCACGTTTAGATCTTTAGTGCGCTTGCATAACTGCAGTGTGAAACCAAAACTTACCGGATCAAATGTAGACAATGTAACAAAAACATGAATCTTGGTCCGGACCTTGGTTCGGACTTTCATGTGTGAAAACGCCCTAAATCTCCAGCGGGAAAATCCCTCCAGGTTACCATGGAGGCAACGACAAAATCAACAGATGCAAGGCGAGAGTTTGGGGAAGATGTTGTTGCAGCGTGTGCTGAAGCTGACGTACCGCTAGAGAACATGAAGAGGATACGTCCGTTTCTTGTTAAACGTTGCACCCAGAGAGGCAGACCCACCTGCCGCCGGTCTTTGACCAGCACACGCAGGAAGTGCTGCGAGAGATCCGTGGAAAGAAAATCTTGGTTGTTGTCGACTAAACCTCTGACAACCAAGATCGTAGTGTCCTCAACGTCGTTATAGGTGAGCATCCAAAGCTTTTATTTAGGTCATTTTGAATGTGCTTTGCTGAATATATCAACAGTTTAAATAAAAAAGCTGAATTGTGAGCTTGTGTCACTGAGTTTTTAAAGGTCAATACTGCTTAGAAGTGAAAAGAAATCAAGCAGATCTGAAAAATCTGAAAGGGCTAAAAATAAATCCGAAAACACGGAATTTGAAAAAAAATAAAACGGATTTCATAGGGCCCTAATAGCGGGACTGATCCTGCGACTTCGATACCGGTTGCTAAACGATATACCAATCAGGGTTTTTCCTGACTCAGAATGGGCAAGACAGGAAGCCTTAATTGTCCGCGGACTAGAGGTGTGAATCTTCACCGATCGCCCGATTCAATTACGATTATCATGTCTTCGAGTCGATATCTTGTAGAGATGTTCTGATACTGATACCAGTATCGGTATCGGCTCTGATACTGCCTAAAACGCTGGTATCAGGAAGTACTGGAGTTTATGCACCGATCCGATACCACGTAATGAAGCCCTAAAGAAAATCTACGTTAAAGTAGTTTATTTATGTTCTTTTTCCGTTATAACTGACTGTCAAACTGGAGAATAAAAGAAAGTTCTGGGGCGTTCATTGTTCATGTTTCACAAAGAGTTTAACCTGAGCCAGACCAACAACAAAGATAGAAATCATATCACATCCATACAGAGATAGTAGTATACAGCTGTTATACATCATATCATCATACAGAGATAGTAGTATACAGCTGTTATACATCATATCATCATACAGGGATAGTAGTATACAGCTGTTATACATCATATCATCATACAGAGATAGTATACAGCTGTTAAAACATAATAAAATATATGACACACTGGTAGGGCTGCAACTAACGATTATTTTCACAGTCGATTAATCTGTCGATTATTTTCTCGATTAATCGATTAGTTGTTTGATCTATAAAAATGTCAAAACATGGTGAAAAATGTGGATCAGTGTTTCCCAAAGCCTAAGATGACGTCCTCAAATGTCTTTGTCCACAACTCAAAAGATATTGAGTTTACTGTCCCAGAGAGAAGAGACTAGAAGATATTAGGGCTGCCACCTCTTAGTCGATTAGTCGACTAATCGGTCGTTTTGGTCTTAGTCGACTAAGATTTCTTTAGTTGATGACGCATTTTTTATGCTTATTCATGCTTAATTACTCATTTCCAAGAAACTTATGAGCACATTTCTGGTAAACACAATATTTAAA
>NC_050179.1:34934901-34947401 GCF_008315115.2 Sander lucioperca | reverse complement strand
ACACTGAAGGCCGTACTCACACTTGGCTCAGTTAAACTGTGCCTGAACACGTTTGATCCCAAAGTCCGGTTCGTTTGACTAGTGCGGTCGCTCCGTACCTTGGCCCGGCCACAGATTGCTAAGCTGTGCCCTGGCCTGCTTGAAAGAGATGGGCCAGACTCTGGCCCTGAATGTTTTATTGCAGTGTGAGTGCAGGCCAGCGGGGGGGAGTGGCGAGGGGAGGGGGAGGCCAATCGTGTTCGGGCATAGTTCAAGGCAACTGGGCCGACTGTGAGTACACCCTAAGTAATGGATTCTTTACCCTGTTGATAGTGCATCGGACCACACAGCAACTTTTAGACATTTTTCTGTTGTTTGCTAGCAGATGGAGTTGATGAGGAAGTACCTTCACACAGTGGAGTCAATGGAGAGCGCACCGTTGTTTCCCCCTGCAGATTTGACCAATAACAACGTTATTTCTATGGGTTCAGATTTGTTTGTACATATTTGAAATTGCAGCACAGTTCAGGCCCGTGTTGCTGGATGGTAAGCTAACACTGTTTTAGTGAAGCCTGCGTCCCGTCCCAGCAGGCTCTTTACACGTCCAGCTGCTAACTGCAGGATCAGACCCAGAATTATGTTTCCTTGTTGTTGAATCTATATGGAGTCTTTTCTTTCTGCCACAGTGGGACTGAAGGAATGGTGTTTACTGCACAGAGCCAACTGGACTGCACACACACACACACACACACACACACACACACACACACACACACACACACACACACACACACACACACACGCACACACACACGCATACACACACACACACACACACACACACTGTTTCACACAGTTCATGTAATAATCTTAATCTTTAAGGTTTAATTATTTTCTGTATTCATTTACATGTAAAACTAAAAACGGACTTTACTTGATCCACACACACACACAGGCCAAACACACCCCCCCCCTCCCTTCACCCCCCCTTCCTCACTCTAGCCTCCCTACCCACTCCCCCATTGGCCGATCGTGTCGTCACGGAGACAACAGCTGTCTCCAGGATGAAGAAGCTACTTTGAGGGTGCCAGCCAGTCTACAGGCCTGCAACTGGAGAGTCCCATGGGTCCCTCATGGCCTTCACACACACACACACACACACACACACACACACACACACACACACACACACACACACACACACACACAGTACAGCAGGATTAGCGCCCTCTAGAGACGTCAGTGGTTTTTTTTCCTCTGTAGGGAACATTATGTTCGTCCTTCAGTGTTTGTCCTCAGCGGAGCGTGAACAAGTCTGACACCACACCATCAAATTAAACTAATAATCATAATATTATTAGGGGAATTCATACAAAAGTTCATGTTTGTAAAGCATCTTTATACAAAGGGCTTTCACTCTGATCGCGTGACACTGAGAGTCACAATAAGTGACTATGAGATTACATCACAAAGAGACTTCCTGTCAGCACCGAAGTCTTTTAAATGCCCCAGCAGCCTCTGGGAATTGCTCAAAAAACTGACAAAACAAACGTGTGAAGATGTGACGTTTTTGTACAATGTGGAAAAAAGTGAATTTTACATCTAAACTTAGCATTTCCTCTGGAGGACGTCAAAGCGCTACACTGCCGTCTTTTCATTCCTAATTCTGTGATTCAACATAGTGGCACGTTGTGTCTTCTGTAGGAATGAACTAAAAACATGTAGAACTGTGAATAATAAAAGGTAACTTGAGTTTTCTGTCTTTCCCCCCACTCTTTCTGTCTACCTGTGAGTCTGCATCTCACCTCAACAGGTCCTCGTTTCCTAAACATTTCCTTTTTTTTTTTCCAAAACGTATCTCAAAAACCAAGTTTTTATTAAATCTGCTGTAATATCACGTTTAAATTACTGTCTCGTTGATGTGAAAACGATGCATCATATCAGGCTCAAACTGTTTAAATTCATAGATCTGCTTTCTTGAGTTTTTTAGTTTGAGTTTTTTTCTTGAGAAATTATTTTCATAGTCGATTAATCTGTCGATTATTTTCTCGATTAATCGATTAGTTGCTTGATCTATAAAAATGTCAAAACATGGTGAAAAATGTGGATCAGCGTTTCCCAAAGCCTAAGATGACGTCCTCAAAATGTCTTGTTTTGTCCCTAACTCAAAGATATTCAGTTTACTGTCCCAGAGGAGAGAAGTAACTAGAAGATATTCACGTTTAACAAGCTGGAATCAGAGAAATCTGATTTTTTTTTAATAAAAAAATGACTCAAACCATTAATCGATTATCAAAATAGTTGGCGATTAATTTAATAGTTGACAAGTAATCGATTAATCGATTCATCGTTGCACCTCTAGATTCAATTCATTCCCTATGAGAACGGCGGTACGAGTAGGGTTGGGTACCGTGGACGCAACCGGTAGGAATCGGAGCGGATTAGAAGACTTCATGTGTCGACTGAAATATTTTCAGTCAGCAGTCACTGTATCAGCAATGATTTCCTGAATCGATCCCGATTCACAACGTCGCTGTACATTTCTGATTCCATGTCTATTAGGTAAGGGACAATTTCAGTTATCGTACCAGTTTAGCTTGGATATAAAAGAGATTCTCACAGAACTTCCGCTGTAATGCTGTATAATGCACCAGGTTAATGTTTACATTGAGAACTGACCCGCCAAAAAGTTAGTTTAAAGTACTTTTTTACTCACACATCCACGGTGAAAAGTCAGATATTAAAAGATCTATTTTGAGATTTCATTAATCGATGTCCGATCGATTTTATTTGCAGAATCAGTTATTTCAACCCAGCCCTTGCTGTCGCACGTTTAAAACGGCCACGATAGACCACCTATTTTGAGTTCTCAAATATATATGAATGCAAAAAAAAAAAACAATGAATACAAGCAAATGTAAAAATGGCAAATTTAATCTTAAATAATCTAATTTAATAAAGCAGTACTGTATTAAAGGAAAGTGTTTTGCCAAAAGTGTAGTGGTGACACATACACTGCTGACTCACTCTGTGTGTGTGTGTGTGTGTGTGTGTGTGTGTGTGTGTGTGTGTGTGTGTGTGTGTGTGTGTGTGTGTTGCATGTGTGTTGCATGTGTTGTTTTGGGTCGACTGCAACTGTCAGGACAACGATCCCTCTAATCTGCACCTGCCACTGACACAGCAAATGTACGTCCACACACACACACACACACACACACACACACACACACACACACACACACACACACACACACACACAGCTGGCCTACATAAGAGACAGACGGAGCCGAGCGGCCGGCTGCAAGGCATGCTGGGAAACTGACCGGCCACTATCTGATAATTTTACTCAGATAAAAACTGAAGTTCATCCTGCAAACATGTATTCCTTCCTTTCTTTCTCCTCCGTCCTTTCCTCACCTCCTCCTGTAAGAGGCCCAGACACTGTAGGAATGATCACAGCAGCTTGTTAGTGAGTATCGTCCCATATTCAGAAAGTCCAATCGAGAGGCGATGTCCCTCCCCTTCGGCTCTCTATCCTTTCTGGGGTTAAACCCATTTTTCACTGGTGTTTAGAACTGCATCTTCACCTCAGTTCATTCCACTTGGACGCCAATTTACGTCGGTTTGTGCCTCCACATGTTTCCGTTAACGTGTATTAAATCAGTCCGAAATCAACTTAATGTCTTAACTAATTGTGACGTGATCCTGACGTCATGTTGTGTGATTCTGCTGGTGAAGGAGAGAGCAACGGAGGAGATCTAACGTGTCACTCTTTAACCCTCCTGTCAAATTTGACCCATTTTCAAAAAGTTTCTATATCAGAAATTTGAGTGTTCTTTCAAATGAATTGTCCAAAAAAAATAACGTGGATGGTTCACTACAACGCTCTTACCAAGTTCAATAATGAGTTCATTAACTTTCATTGAATTTCGGTGTTTTAGTCAATTTTATAGCATTTGAAGAAAAAACAACTGGTAAAAGAACTTTGAAATATGAGACAAACATCAAAAAAAGTGACAAAAATGTAAAAAAAAAAGTGACACAAATGTCAAAAAAGCGACAAAAATGTCGAAAAAAGTGACAAATGTAAAAAAAAAAAAAAAAAAGCTTTAAAAATGTGGGGAAATACCCACAAAAACGTCAAAAGGCTCAGAAAAAGTCGACAAACGTTGAAAATATGTTACAAAAACATCGGGGAAATCCACAAAAGGGTCAAAATTGACGACCGCAATGTTGATGAAGGTTGATGAAGGTTTTTCATTTAAAATTTTGACTCAGAAAAACAAAAGGTTGCAGGTCGACGGGAAGACGAAACGAAGAGGGCTAAACCAGAACTCAGTCAGATGTGAACACACCAGAGCTGCGACTACTCTCTAACTATTTTCAATGTCGATTCATCTGTGGATTATTTTCTGGACTAATAGATTAGTTGTTCGGACTATAAAATATCAGGAATATATAGAGGTTTACTCCTCAACGCAGCGGCCCTTTGCTGCATGTCATCCCCCCCCCCCCTCCCCTTTGATGTCTTCAGCTGTCCTGTACAAATACAGGCCGAAAAGGCCCAAAAAAATGTGGATCAGAGTTTCCCAAAAAGCCCAAGATGACGTCCTCAAATGTCAAAAAAAGTGATAAAAATTGACAAAACAGTGACAAAAATGTAAAAAAAAGTGGCAAATGTCAGAAAAAAGTGACACAAATTGTCAAAGAATTTACAAAANCTCTCGCTCCCTCGCTCTAGCTCTGATTTCCCCTCTCTCGCTCCCTCTCTCTCCCGCTCTCTCTCTTACCTCTCTCTCTCTCTCTCCCCCTCTCCTCTCTCTCTCTCTCCTCCCTCCCTCTCTCGCTCTTTCGCTCTCCCCTCTCTCTCCCGCCCCTCTCTCTCTCCCTCTCTCTCTCTGTCCCCATCTCTCTCTCGCTCTCTCTCTCTCCCTCTCGCTCTCCCTCTCTCGCTCTCTCTCCCCTCTAGTTCCCTCTCTCTCTCTCCCCTCTCTCTCTCATTACTCCGCTCTCGCTCCTCTGTCTCTCTCCCTCTCTCGCTCATCGCTCTCTCTCTACTCTCTCTCCTCCTCTCTCTCTCTCTCCCCACTCTCTCTACTCTATTTTCTCTCTCTCCCTGCTCTGCTCTCTCTCTCGATCAACTTCTCACCTCTCTCTCTCTCCCTCTCTCTCTCTCCCTCCCTCTCTCTCTTTCTTTCTTTATCTGTGTCTCTGTCATCTCATTCACAAAAACACACACAGACACACACACACACACACACACACGTACTGTAACCACACACTCGTGGTTGGACGTTGATTGACAGTTGGGGCAGGTGTGGCTGGTCTGCAGCAGCGTCCCACCTGTCGATCTGACCCCCTCCATGTCCACACACACACACACACACACACACACACACACACACATACACACCCTCCACCCTTGACCCCGTGACCAACTTCCTATCCCCGTGGGCACGGTAATAACTACCCCCCTGTTGCCCCTGGTAACTGTGACCCAGGCCGCGTCTGCAGCTCAATAAATAAAGATCCTCGGCTGTACCTGCCCGCTGCGGCCCACCACCGCTGTTTACGGCCTCCTCTGTCACCCATGACCTTTAGCCTCTGCACCCAGCTCACCCCTGTGGTGACACCCCTGGGGAGAAGCAGACACTGCTGCAGTACAGTTAGGCCTTCAGCTCACCCTGTATTTACCATAGACAGTCTATAAGAATGGACCACCAGGTCCCGTGTCTCTGGACGGAGACCAGTGAAGGATATTAGAAGATCTTTCCCGGTGATGGCTGAGCGTTACTGAGCAGCCTCCAACTGAGCTTGAAGACGTAGATGTGACGTGAGCAACCTGTCTGAAAGTTGGAAGTCTTCTGGTAGCTGTGCCAAGAGAAATCTCAATCATTCCCAATCTAGCAGAGACGGAGAGCGTAGGTATATGTAAGGAGATAACATAGACACAGGCTAATTATTGATCACTAAAATGATAGTTAACATTAGTAATTAAACTTAAACAGCTAATGGAAGTCCAAACTGCCTGAGAGCTTCTCCTGTACTATACGGTAATTCCTCTACTATGAGACAGTAAGTCTCGTGGTTATGACCCAATCGTTAGCCTATTTTTATAAAAACGTCTGCTACGGAGCCATAACGTGAGGTACAAGGTAATGGAGCCTTTTATACATTGTTGTGTTTCTTTAGAAATAAACAATGGACAAATAGAGTCTTTAAACTCTTCAGATGTAAAGTTATTCTCTGTCAAAGTGACGTCAAAATGAATGGGAGTCAATGGGATGCTAACGGGAGGTGATGGCTTGTTAGCATTAAAATGGCTCCATAGGAGGTTCGCGGTCTGAGGAGAAGCTTACCCCCTTGGTATTTACAAGTATACATTAGTTATACTTTACTTTTTCCAGTTGTGATCCTGCCAGAGAGCAGGGTTTCCGCGGGGAGATTTGTAGCCCTTATGAAGTCTTACGTTCGTGCTGAAGTATTGTGTCTTGAATCATTTTAAACAGGTCTTAATCTTCCTACGTCCTTGTAACGCTACTTCTGATGCTCATTGAAATGCTCCCACCTTTCTGATTCTCTGGTGTCGTAGTTGTTTATTTCGCTCATCCAAATATAATTCGTTGTATCACGACTTCCAACATGCAACTTATATTGCAGCCAATCAGTGTTATTGGCGCAAGTCTCTTTCGGACTGTACCACAGACATGAAGCCGATTTCATTAAGTTATGGGCAAGTGCAAGTTTAGCTCCACTTGGCTTGAAAAAACTGAATTAAGGGCTTGGTTTAAGCCAGTTGCTAATGTTTTTTTTCATTATTGTTATATAGGTCTTAAATATC
This sequence comes from Sander lucioperca, assembly GCF_008315115.2. Classification (NCBI taxonomy): domain Eukaryota; kingdom Metazoa; phylum Chordata; class Actinopteri; order Perciformes; family Percidae; genus Sander; species Sander lucioperca. Next base: position 34,940,581 of record NC_050179.1, on the reverse strand, counting down.
ATTCATAATAGTCTTCAAAAGGTCTTAAAGTGCTCATATTATGCTCATTTTCAGGTTCATAATTGTATTTAGAGATTGTACCAGAATAGGTTTAATTTTCAAAAAACACCATATTTTTGTTGTACTGCACATTGCTGCAGCTCCTCTTTTCACCCTGTGTGTTGAGCTCTCTGTTTTAGCTACAGAGTGAGACCTCTCACTGCTGTAACATCTTTGTTGGGAGTCACACATGCTCAGTACCTAAGTAGGTAAGGACTACTAGCCAGTCAGAAGCAGAGTATGAGGGCGTGTCCTGACAGTACCTAGGTAAGGACTACTAGCCAGTCAGAAGCAGAGTATGAGGGCGTGCCCTGACAGTACCTAGGTAAGGACTACTAGCCAGTCAGAAGCAGAGTATGAGGGCGTGCCCTGACAGTACCTAGGTAAGGACTACTAGCCAGTCAGAAGCAGAGTATGAGGGCGTGCCCTGACAGTACGTAGGTAAGGACTACTAGCCAGTCAGAAGCAGAGTATGAGGGCGTGTCCTGACAGTAGCTAGGTAAGGACTACTAGCCAGTCAGAAGCAGAGTATGAGGGCGTGCCCTGACAGTACCTAGGTAAGGACTACTAGCCAGTCAGAAGCAGAGTATGAGGGCGTGCCCTGACAGTACCTAGGTAAGGACTACTAGCCAGTCAGAAGCAGAGTATGAGGGCGTGTCCTGACAGTAGCTAGGTAAGGACTACTAGCCAGTCAGAAGCAGAGTATGAGGGCGTGTCCTGACAGTAGCTAGGTAAGGACTACTAGCCAGTCAGAAGCAGAGTATGAGGGCGTGCCCTGACAGTACCTAGGTAAGGACTACTAGCCAGTCAGAAGCAGAGTATGAGGACGTGCCATGCTAGCAGCTAGGTGAGCATTATAACGTGTGTTCCAAAGTGACCACGTTTGTCTCTGAAGTAAAGGCTGGACTACAATAGAGCTGTTTGGAGCAGTTTGTGAACAGTGTTTTCTGTTGGAGATGGTAAGTCCCTTTGGGGGGGACTTTGGGCTTTTTCTCTTTGTAAAATTATAACGTACACAAAAAAGATATATAACACAATAAAGGAAAGGGGAAAAGCCAAAAAGCAGAATATGAGCACTTTAAAAAAACGTTGAAACGTTGTCCGTTAGCCTTACAGTTACAAACTGGCTCGGTATTGAACGTCATGCTAATGTGCTGACAGATTCATTGTTGTTGTGTTTTTAGCTGCGATGGACCAGAGAATATTCGGTTATAAACGGTTGTTTTGTTCTCATTTATTTGTAAATTTAGCATTTTGTATGGAGTGAGCACTGCGCCAGACTCCGTTTTAAAAAATAGCTTTTTATACGCTACATTGCTTGTAAGGAAATAACGATGCTAACAGGCGAACCAGCTCTAAAAGTCTCATATTTTCTTTTGTGTGCAATGCAGTGGATCCAATTCATGCCGATGTGAAGAATGGTAGATTCATGTAGATATGAAAAGATAACTGATAAATTAAATCTTTTTTGGGGGCGTGGCTTTTATGGCCTTTAATTGACAGGACAGCTTGAATACAGGAGATGGGAGAGAGAGAGAGAGAGAGAGAGAGAGAGAGAGGGGATGACACGCAGCAAAGGGCCATGGGTCGGATTCGAACCCCGGCCACTGCCAAGGACCCAGGCCACATGGGGTGCACACTCTACTGGGTGAGTTGGAGGTCGCCCTCAATAATGTCTGTCAGCTTCTAACATGGCTTCTGTCTGTGTAAACCTGCTTCATTTGTTTAACGGCGTTTTCACACATACCTCATTTGGTCCGGACTTTCGGACTTTTCAGTTTGATTCGAACCAAAATTAGAGGTGTGAAACCTCCCCCGGACCACGGTCCGGATCAAAGGACCAAATTTTGGTCCGACCAAAAGAGGTGGTCTCGGTCCGGACCAAACTGAACCATGGTCCGGTTCGTTTACAGTGTGAAAGCATTTTTTGGATGGTTCGGACTTTCGGACCAAATACAAGAAGCTCTGGCAGGCTCTCCTTGTGTTACAAGACCGGGGAATAGCTCCTTTAAGGAATAGCTCGGTGCTTAGCCTGTACATGAGAGAGTGACGGTGACTACGCTCAGAGCAGACAGCTGTCGGCTATCAGAGCAGAGAATACATCAGCATTTTATTTTTTAAGTGGTAGTAAATGTACAGTGTAGGTTTCTGTTTGTCTCTGAATAAATTCTCCAGAAAGTTCCAGTGTCTTTGGTTCTCAACATCACAACAAAACGAAAAGAGCCGCGGCAGTAGGGGAGAGCAGCAGTCAGATGAAAAAACTCCGACCCAGAGAGAGGAGACGAGAGGACGGGGAAGCCCGTCTACAAACCAATCAATTATAGGTATCTGGAGACGCAGCTCACGTATGTGATGACGGCAGGACGTAGTTTTGTCACGTTTAGATCTTTAGTGCGCTTGCATAACTGCAGTGTGAAACCAAAACTTACCGGATCAAATGTTACAATGGAAATTCCTCTGAAATCTAATTTTAAGTTTCTTCTGTGGCAGTGACAACTGGATTTACTGAGGACAGTCAGTCTGTTGTACTGCTTCTGTGTGTGTCTGTGTGTGTGTGTGTGTCTGTGTTTGTTTGTCCATGTGTGTGTGTTTGTGTGTGTGTGTGTCTGTATGTCTTTGTGTCTGTGTTTCTGTGTGTGTGTGTGTCTGTGTTTGTTTGTCCACGTGTGTGTGTTTGTGTGTGTGTGTGTGTGTCTGTATGTCTTTGTGTCTGTGTGTGTGTGTCTGTGTGTGTGTGTGTGTGTGTGTGTGTGTGTGTTTCTGTGTGTGTGTGTGTGTCTGTGTGTGTGTTTCTGTGTGTGTGTGTGTGTGTGTGTGTGTGTTTCTGTGTGTGTGTGTGTCTGTGTGTGTGTGTCTGTGTGTCTCTCTGTGTGTGTGTGTGTGTGTGTGTGTCTGTGTGTGTCTCTCTGTGTGTGTGTGTGTGTGTGTGTGTGTGTCTCTCTGTGTGTGTGTGTGTGTGTCTGTGTGTGTCTGTGTGTCTCTCTCTCTGTATGTGTGTGTGTCTCTCTGTGTGTGTCTCTCTGTGTGTGTGTGTCTGTGTATGTGTTTCTGTCTGTGTGTGTGTGTGTGTGTGTGTCTGTGTATGTGTTTCTGTGTGTGTGTGTGTGTGTCTGTCTATGTCTGTCTGTGTGTGTGTGTGTCTGTGTGTGTGAACAAGTAACTAACCACCGCCTTCTTCACTACCTACCACCATGGTAACTGTACACAACAAAGGCCACAGCTGTAGCCTTAAAATGCTCTGGAGACACAAAAAAATGTCACATGATATGTTTCACATCCAATCAAAATCAGTTGCCAAAATTAACCACGAGCCTCAAGAACAGCTTCAGTCTCCGGAGACGTGAACAGACGTTTCCAAAGACAGCAGCGTCTTTAGCTTCCAGTTTACAAAAGTCTCTCTTCTGGCTTTGAGTCGCCGTCGTCATCGAGCTCATTACCGTGCCGACAGTAAACTGGAAAGAATGTCTCTGTCGGAGCACTCGGCGCTCTTCACCGTGCAGAATCGGTGAGGTAATCCTTGTTTTTAACGAGCGCTGACTCTACTCGCAAAGCATGAGGGAGTTTCACAGCGATGAGTAGTAACTGCAGAGAAAAGACAAACTGCCGCTCCACATTATTCTCCAGAGTGCCACAAACGGGAGGCTTTAACCCTGATTCATGTGCCGAAACGGATGGATATGCTCACATATACAGCCCAAAACATGCACTGTACATGCAGGTGTACTATGTTAGTCCACAAGGGGGACACCAGGGTGTCCTCTCACCCTCCAAAAGTCTGATTTTAAAGTCTTAAATCCACGCTCTAATGTGTATTTTCTTTGGTCTACTTTTAATGGCGCCTTTCAGTGTTCTCCAGTCTTTTTTAATTTCTTTCCTGACAATAGTTTTGAAGCTTTTATTTGCTCTTCCCAGTGACACGGTGTTTTTGTTAGCAAAAAAATAAAAATTTTGAATCAGCCTTAACCCCTTGTGTTGCCTTCGGGTGAAATTTGACCCGTTTTTCAAAATGTCTATATCAGAAATATGGGTTTCCTTTTAACTACCTAATTTTAATTACCCAAAAATAACACATGATGATGATTCCACACATCGCGCTTCGTAAGTACAACACAAGATCGGATCTCTACTTTCATTGACTTTTGGGTGTTTTATAAAAGAAATTGAATTTGCATTTGAAATAGGGTTGGGTATTGTGTGGGTTTTTTCCGATACCGGTGCTAAATCGAGACTTTTAAAACGGTGCCGGTGCCTGAACAGAAATATATATAATATATTTATAATGCCTATAATATAAAATATAAAAAAAAGGAGCACAAAACGACAGTTGGCGACATTAAATAACTTGTTTATTGCTAAGGCCATATGGTAAAAATTAAATGATTGATTAATAATGTAATAACAATAACGACTTATTTCACCAGTAAATTGCTGGTAAACGACAAGAACAGGCACCAGATGGGAAGAGGGTATTTTCCAGTAACTTTGAATGCACCACAAGGCTGGCGAGTTTCAAGGGAACGCACAACGTCTGTTGTTTTACCGCGGCAGCTGAAGTCAGACCGTTACGTCCCGCTGTTGGAATCCTCTACAGGAGATACAGTCACACTTTACACCGCTTAACGTAAGCTGTCAGCATTTTAACCATGGCGTTTAATCCAGCTATAGCTAACGCTAACGTAGCGTCCCGTGCAGCGATGCTTCTGGAAAAAAAAAAAAAAATGAGGAACCGAACCGTCGTTCTTATTCGGTTTCATTACTACCGTTTATGTTGGAAACGTTGCCCTATTTGCACCGCGTTTCGGTAACAAACTGAACGTTAATATTTACCCTTCTGTAATTATCCTTCATTTAATATGAGTCTAAATAATTCATAATTTCTGCTTTTTTAACTCAAGAATTAGGTATAATTTCCTATAAACTAGGTGTTCTGACCATGAATTCCAAAAATGTAGTAAATGTCAAACTGGTAATAAGTTGGTGTTAGTGGTGTTCATACACGGTAGTGAAAAAAACAGCCAAAAACATTGAAAAAAGAGACTAAATTGTCGATAAAAGAGACGAAAACGTCAGAAAAAGTGTTGATTTTCAGGACGACAAGCACAACACAAGGGTTACACCTATAGAATGGAAACAGGTTTCTATCTACTTCATATTTACACTTTACTGGCAAAATAAACAACTTCCTGTTTTGTGTTTAATCACTATTGGCTGGTCCACCTAACAATTATTAAATATCGTCTTGATTAATTGACTAATTGCCTGTTCTTTAAAATATCTGAAAATAATAAAAATATATCCATTACATGTTCCTGGAGTCTAATATTAGGTATTAAAATATCTTGTTTAGTCCAAAAGCTAAAAATAATCTGTTTAAAATAATATGAACCAGAGAGGTGTGTGTGTGTGTGTGTGTGTGTGTCTCTGTGTGTGTCTGTCTGTCTATCTGTCTGTGTGTGTCGGTGTGTCTGTCTGTCTGTGTGTTTGTGCCTGTGTGTGTCAGTGTGCGTGCGTGTGTGTGTGTGTGTGTGTGTGTGTGTCAGTATATGTGTGTGTCTGTGTGTCTGTGTCTGTCTGTGTGTGTGTGTGTCTGTGCCTGTGTGTGTGTGTGTGTGTGTGTGTGTGTGTCTGTGTGTGTGTCAGT
>NC_050179.1:34919901-34932401 GCF_008315115.2 Sander lucioperca | reverse complement strand
GCCCAGTGCTGGTAAAATACGCAATTGGCTGGTAGATTTGTCACTCACCGGCCAAAAAAACAATGTAAGTAATCTATTCAGTGGCTGGGAAAATGTAAACACTTACTAGCCATTTGGCTGGTGGGCGAAAAAGTTCATTTTGAGCACTGTCTTAAAGGTGCTCTAAGCGATGTTGGGTGACGTCACTTCTTGTTGACGTTCGAAGTATTGTCAAACATAACGGATGCTAGCTCGCCCCTCCCTCCTCCTCGCCCCGTCTCCTCCCCCTCCCTTGTGGAAGTAGCCTACATGCTAACGCTGCTGCAGTGATGGCTCAACCAGCTCCTTCTTGTCGGTTATTGGCTGGAAGACTGTTTGTTATGTTTGGTGGTGCAGGTTGGCGCAGTTTGTTTTTGTTGCCGTGTGTGGAGCCTGGGCTGTCTACAGAGGCCGCGTTTTTTTACAGTGTGTTCAGGGGACAGGCAGCTAGCAGATAGTGAGGAGATGTTTTTTTACAGTGTGTTCAGGGGACAGGCAGCTAGCAGATAGTGAGATGTTTTTTTACAGTGTGTTCAGGGGACAGGAAGCTAGCAGATAGTGAGATGTTTTTTTACAGTGTGTTCAGGGGACAGGAAGCTAGCAGATAGTGAGGAGATGTTTTTTTACAGTGTGTTCAGGGGACAGGAAGCTAGCAGATAGTGAGGAGATGTTTTTTTACAGTGTGTTCAGGGGACAGGAAGCTAGCAGATAGTGAGGAGATGTTTTTTACAGTGTGTTCAGGGGACAGGCAGCTAGCAGATAGTGAGGAGATGTTTTTTACAGTGTGTTCAGGGGACAGGCAGCTAGCAGATAGTGAGGAGATGTTTGCTGTATGTGACAAAAAATGTTGTAGCCTAAAAAACGCGTCACATCGCTTAGAGCACCTTTAAGGTTAAAGTAAGTTGTGGGGAAAGGATGTCTAAGGGTTAGGGTTAGGAGGGTTAAGAGTTCAGATCAGCCAAAGCTTAACATTTAAACTTTACCCACTCTAAATTTAGCAGAACGTTTCCCCCACAACATCATAACATGCTGTCGGCCTGCTTATGTTTTTATTTTTTATCTTACCAGTCATTTTGTAAAAGTATGTCGGATTGATAGTAGTTTTTTACGCTGTTTTTTTGTGCCTACAGACAGCGCAGCAACATGTCCACTAGGGCTGTAACGATTCTTCAAATAATTCCATTACAAAAAATCCTCGATGCAAAATGATTTGCCTCGAAGCTTCGTTAAATCAATGTTACCAACGTTGTATCGCTGACGGACGGTGTTTCCACACGGATCATTATTATTGTCGCACACCAGACGCTGCTCAGCCTGCGGGCGGCACATGCCAGAGCGTAAATAGCGAGGGGCTAAGAGAAGAGACAGGCTGGAGAAAACGACAAAAAGTGTCCAAAGTTTGGAATCACTTCAAACGTGATTAAAACAAGAACTCTGGACAGTGTGTCTACTTAAAAACCGAACTAGCTTACCACAATAACAGCACAACGTCAATGCTTCAGCATCTCAACAGAAAACATTTCTCATCCATTCCACGAAGGACCTGACAAAAGTAAATCACGGAGTCATACGGACGATGAAACTACACCAAACACAACAACTACCAAAATCAAAGACAAGAAACTACGTAGTGGTGACCACAACCTGATCTAAACAGCCGACTTGTTGACTATCCCTTCAGAGAAACAGCTGATTGTTGCGCACCACTCTCTCTCACTCTCTCTTCACTGAGAAACAGCTGATCAACGGTCTATTAGCATAAGTGTAACAGAGCTGTGTAGCATTGTAATCAAATATATAAATTAAAAAAGATTGAGTATAATTAATATTTACATATACATATATTTACATATAGGTCTATATACAGATCAGTCTCAGGTTGAAACTTGTAGTTCTGAAAGTTAAGTTGCACAACTTAAGGTCATGTTTATGTCTGTTTAATGTATGTCTTAGTTTGAGGTTTCAGAAAATGTTTTCTTAAAAAATTGTACAATGTAATATGGCACTTAAATGCACTTCATATGTTTAGTTTTTAGAGAGATGATATTGTAAGCAATGTAGGCAACATAAATTTAGCTTTTTCCGAAAATTTAACCAAACTATTGTTTATTATTGCTCTTCAATAAAACAAAAGTATTTCTTATCCAATTACTCGATTAATCGATGGAATACTCGGTAGAATACTCGATTACTAAAATAATCGATAGCTGCAGCCCTAATGTCCACAGATAGAAGATGGACGGTACTGTGCATATGACACGAGTTCAGAAATCCAAAGTCAGGGGTCGCGTAAATCCGACTTCCGAGTACACGTGGAACGCACTGTTACGACCAGAGTTAACGGTGCAATGTAGATTATGTGGTTTTGAAGCCTCATTAAGTATTAAGTAAGGGAGGGGGAGGGAGGGAGAGAGAGAGAGGGGGAGCGGGAGAGGGAGAGGGGGAGCGGGAGAGAGAGAGAGAGAGGGAGAGAGAGAGAGAGAGAGGGAGCGAGGGGGAGAGAGAGAGAGAGAGGGGGGGAGTGAGAGAGAGGGGGAGCGAGAGAGAGGGGGAGCGAGAGAGAGGGGGAGCGAGAGGTGGAGCGGGGGAGAGAGAGCGAGAGAGGGGGAGAGAGAGAGCGAGAGAGAGGGGGAGAGCGAGAGAGAGGGGGAGAGAGAGAGCGAGAGAGAGGGGGAGAGAGAGAGCGAGAGAGGGGGAGAGAGAGAGCGAGAGAGGGGGAGAGAGAGAGGGGGAGAGGGAGCGAGAGAGAGCGAGGGAGAGAGAGCGAGGGAGAGGGAGCGAGAGAGAGCGGGAGAGAGCGAGAGAGAGAGCGGGAGGGAGAGGGAGAGGGAGCGAGAGACCGGGGGAGAGAGCGAGAGACCGGGGGAGAGAGCGAGAGAGAGGGAGAGCGAGGGAGAGAGCGAGAGAGAGGGAGCGAGCGAGAGAGAGAGAGAGCGAGAGAGAGATTCTGACTTCATCCCCCCGGATCGACGCTGGGAAATGACGAACCCGTCATAGCTTTGATATCAACATGATGAGTCACAGCGTGGCAGGGTTACCAGTCAGAGTCCAGGCACTTCATCGGTGTCATCGGTTCACTATGTGTCACCGTTCATACACAGATCTCATTTCATACTTAGTTTCTCTGTGGAAGGCAGCAGCCGTTCTCTGGGGAGGTCAGAGGTCACAAACCAGCGGCAACCACCAAATAGACTGTAAAAACAGTGGACGTAGCATCAGGGACAGTAGTGTAATAACAGAAGTTATGTCAGGACACTTAACAGATAGAGTAGGTCTAGACCAGGGGTTTTCAAACTTTTTGTGTGTGTGGACCACTATTTGTAATCAAGAATTTTCGCGGACCACCTCATACACATAATAAAATATGTCTACACACAGTCCTACCTGAATTAATCTTCACCCCTTAATAGGCCTACTAGCACTAAAACTATAACTGGTCATCCCATCAGTACAACAGGCTCGTTAAAAGAAAGTTTACTGCACACAACGGCTGCCACATATTTAATTTATTTATTTACTCAAGCGCCCGAGGGCATAATCAGGTTAATTTGAACAACAGGCTTATTTCCATAGCAATGGAGTATTAAATCTATACAGTAATAAGAACACTTAAAAAAAAACGTTGGCGATTTTAGGGGATTATTAATCTTCAGAGTTTGGACTTGAATGTCACGGCTGAGTGCCACTAGCCTATTTTAGTAATCACACAATAACTTGACAATTTCATTTAAATTAAAATGTTATATCAATATACATATTCTTAATTTTTATGGGAATTTCCTGGTAAAATAAAGGTTAAAAAAATATTATTTTATATTTTATTTTGCTTTTCCACGGACCACCTGCAGTACCCCCACAGACCACTAGTGGTCCGCGGACCACAGTTTGGGAATGACTGGTCCAGAACACACTCTATAATTTACAAAGACCCAACAATTCCCCCCCCCCCCCCATAGCAAGCATTTGGTGCGACAGTGGCGAGGAAAAACCTCCTTTGGTTCCACTTTACTTGAAGGGATCTACATAAGAGTGACATGACTAGAGTTGCAAAGGGGCGGAAATTTTTTCGGAAACTTTCCATGGGAAGTTTAGCTGGGGAATTTTGGAAACATTGCAATTTTGATTTACTATGGTTAGTGGGCTATGCAATTAACATACATAGGTTAATAATAGCAATGGGTTATGTATTGTATAAAAAATATCTCCCATATTTTAAAAACTAAATGTGGGCCAGTATGTAGTAGCCTATGCTGATTACTGCGTGCGTGCATGTCATTAACGAATATAGGGAGGACATTCAACTGAAGTTGCATTAAATCAGGTTGTTTTAACCAAGATTATGCTGCAAGTTGGGTTTTTCTTTCAACTACATTTAAGTTCCCTGTTAAGGTGCTTACACACCAACCAGACGGCCGACCGTCGGCAGTAAAGCCAGTCGGACTGTAGGTCTTTTTTCTCCAGAAATTCACAGCCAGACTGTCATGTCGGCTCGTTCAGAATACGATCTCATATTGGACTAAAATAGTTCACCGAAACGTGTTTCTGAAAACATTTTAAGAGAGAAATAGGCCGTGCAGTTGCTGAATCTGTCTTCATTTCAGATCGACAAAGGTCAGTTTGAAAGATTTTCGTCAGATTTTGAGAGGCGCATCCGCTCGCCATTTCCTGGTGAGTCCAGACTGCCCTGTCTCCGACTGAACATGTCAGGTCGGCCAAATTGAAGGCCGACGGCTCCTCCAACGGACGACGGCACGGAACACACCGAACAGACTCGAGTCACCGACCTCTATAAACAAGTCGTAAACGTTTGTTATAACGCTTCTGTCATTAAGTGTCATTCGGTTTTGTCATGACAAGTAAGGGTTAGCGTTCATGTGCTGCCCAGTACCACCACAGTCTGATCTGATCACATTCATACCTGGAAGCTGCCCAGTACCACCACAGTCTGATCTGATCACATTCATACCTGGAAGCTGCCCAGTACTACCACAGTCTGATCTGATCACATTCATACCTGGAAGCTGCCCAGTACCACCACAGTCTGATCTGATCACATTCATACCTGGAAGCTGCCCAGTACCACCACAGTCTGATCTGATCACATTCATACCTGGAAGCTGCCCAGTACTACCACAGTCTGATCTGATCACATTCATACCTGGAAGCTGCCCAGTACTACCACAGTCTGATCTGATCACATTCATACCTGGAAGCTGCCCAGTACTACCACAGTCTGATCTGATCACATTCATACCTGGAAGCTGCCCAGTACCACCACAGTCTGATCTGCTGGCCAATCCCAAGCTCGCTTCCTTAGCCACCACTGCCCCCAATATAATGAATTGTTGATAAGAGACCTAATGAGCTGATACATTAATTATTCTTTCCTGTTTAGTTTTTTTCGCTCGCTCAAGTAAAGTAGGGCAGCTACTGAGCAGTCACTAGAAACGCTGATAATTACATTTTTGTTTCCCCGCACTTCAAGTAAAGTAGAGTTCTGCCAAACTGACGAGTAGCGTCTTGAGTTTTTCCTCAGATTGTAGTTTTTTTAGGAGCACGTTGCTGGCTGTTTCTGGTCCTAACTGCTACGCGCTGCAGGTGTTTTGGTCTCCACACATCCTCTCTGACCTCTGACCCCCCCGCCCCGTCCCGTCTGGCCTCTGCTTATCCCTTCCTAATGAAGCTGTACTTGTCACGGCGGCCGACAGTCAACGACCACCTGAAGGTTTAGCGAGATAGCTCTTTCCTCTTGACTGTGGTCGTCTCTGCCGTACGACATCTTTTTCCTCTCCGTGAGCCAATTAGAGGAGCACGAGCTGGACTCGGGGACTCAGCTGGACGTGTCAACACGTCTGTTTTGATCAGGGGATGAGAGCGTCTTGGTCGCCGAGCTTAAAGGATTGGTGAAGAATGTAAATTCAGCGCTGCTCCGGTGAGAGGGTCAGCGAGGACAAAGGGGGGGGGGGGGGGGGGGGGTCAGCCAGGCTAAGGTTACCACGAGAGAAAAGCACCAAAGTCAAAGTCAGAGCTGCCAGGGAACCTAACACACATGTTTGAGCTGTAATTTTAATTTCAAATTTTGCTGTACAATTGATTGTCTCAGAAATAATTGCGATTAACAATATAATTGTCTCTTTCAGTCAAATAAATAAATAAATAAATGAATCCCAGGATACATCTTTTGGTTATATCATCACTGTCATGTGACCCAGATGATGTAATACACAGCCTATGAAGTACACAACGCCTCTTTATTATCATAAAACAGTTTTTCTAACTGTCATTTGTGTTGCTATGAACATGCCAACAATCTAACAATTCATATTAACTAATAAATAACTAACACTCAAAAAGCTTAAAGACAACACTTGCTAAAGAAGTCGGCTCAGGACCGACTACAGTCATTGGATCTGAGAAAAGTCATTTAGTTAGTTTTGATGCTGACATTAATTTGACATTCATTTGGCTTAGTTGGTCCCCAAAACAGGCTTGGGGGCTGAGCCTAAACCTTTTAAAGGTAGGGGAAACCCTGGACGTATTTGGCCAAAGAGACTAGAGTGCGGATCAGGCCGCATTCTTCTGTCCGAGCCCGGCCTGCGTCCGACAGAGCAGTAACCGAACCGGACCCGAGCCCGACAGGCATTAAGATATTTCTGTCCGAGCCCGACACAGTTAAAATCTCATTTTATTTTCTCATACTAACGACACATGTACGTTTGTTTGTGTGGAAAGCTTTTATTAAAGTGCCCATATTATGAAAAAATCACTTTTTCTGGGATTTGGGGTGTTATGTTGTGTCTCTGGTGCTTCCACACACATACAAACTTTGAAAAAAATCTATGAAGGTAAATATGGTGCAAAAAGGGAGAGCTTGTAGAATACAATGTGAGAACTTGCAGAACAAAAATCTGAACTTGTATGTTAAAATTTGCACTTGTAAAAATTAAATTTGCACTTGTAAAAATAAAATTTGCACTTGTAAAAAATATTCACACACATGTGATCTGAATTTGAAGTCATACAAAGAAAAAAAACATGAGAGCTTGTAAAAGAAATCTGAACTTGTAAGTTGAAATTTGCACTTGTAGAAAATGTTCACACACCTGTATTCTGAATGTGAAGTTACAGAAAAAATATTCACAAATGTGTAGATTGATATTTACATGAACACAATGACAGCTGCAAACTTATAATGCAACATTTACTCGTATACTTTTTTTTTTTACTCTGGTTCATTTTCCATCACAACCACAACTCCGTGATTACAACCTCTCGAATCTGTCACTGCAACTTCACATATGTGCTCTCTCGCATCACAAAGTGGCGAATCTGCACACCTCAACTTTCACAACACTCTTGACGATACATTTGGTGCAAAACTAATTTGTACCTGTGGACTTAGGCTGTGGAGCTCTGAGCTAACAGAACGAGAAAAGCCTTCTTATATACAGTCTATGGGAAAATCAGGGTTTCTATCGCCAGATGAGGGACAACTCTGTCTGGCTTATTTATGTAGCATGGAAACTTGGTGGATAGCATGCTAGCGTTAGCTAGCTAACTAACAGCCAGCCCGCTTCTAAATAAATACCTTTTAATTATCTAAACACTTTTTAACAGTCAAACTAAAACACTGGCCGTGAGCTCCAGGGCCTGCAGCCGCAGACGGACCGTCATCAGTGGGGATCGACCAGCGTAGCAACACTGCTTTTGCCAGAAAGCTTCGCTGCCGACCTCGACCTGCAGTCGGAGCTCCAGCGGGACACGGAGAGCCCCACATCCGGTAGCAGCGGCCCATCCCCCGGCCATGACCAGAGCTTGCTTTGCTGATGTTGTGCATCCCTGCTAAGAATTGCACCCGCTTGGGCAGAAACAATCATTTCTGCAGAATTCATTGCTGCCGAAAATTGCATCTAGGTAGCAAGGAAATGCTACTACAGAGTCTGATAAAACATTGATGTCTCTAAACCTTCTAAAATCCTAATCATTATTGATGAACATGACAAAGAGATTTACTATTGCCTAGTTTTTAAACAGTACTTTGCCTTATAAAATCATTATTTTCCCTAGTGGATGCAATTCTCGGCAGGGATGCGAAACTTGGCACCTGTTACCCACTGATGACGGTCCGTCTGCGGCTGCAGGCCGTGGAGCTCACCGCCAGTGTTTTAGTTTGACTGTTAAAAATGTTTAGACAATTAAAAGGTATTTATTTAGAAGCGGGCTGGCTGCTAGTTAGCTAACGCTAGCATGCTATTCCACCAAGTTTCCATGCTACATAAATAAGCCGGACAGAGTTGTCCCTCATCTGGCGATAGAAACCCTGATTTTCCCATAGACTGTATATAAGAAGGCTTTTCCCGTTCTGTTAGCTCAGAGCTCCACAGCCTAAGTCCACAGGTACAAATTAGTTTTGCACCAAATGTATCGTCAAGAGTGTTGTGAAAGTCGAGGTGCGCAGATTGGCCACTTTGTGATGCGAGAGAGCTCATATGTGAAGTTGCAGTGACAGATTCCAGAGGTTGTAATCACTGAGTTGTGGTTGTGATGGAAAATGAACCAGAATAAAAAAAAAAAGTATACGAGTAAATGTTGCATTATAAGTTTGCAGCTGTCATTGTGTTCATGTAAATATCAATCTACACATTTGTGAATATTTTTTCTGTAACTTCACATTCAGAATACAGGTGTGTGAACATTTTCTACAAGTGCAAATTTCAACTTACAAGTTCAGATTTTTTTTACAAGCTCTCATGTTTTTTTTCTTTGTATGACTTCAAATTCAGATCACATGTGTGTGAATATTTTTTACAAGTGCAAATTTTATTTTTACAAGTGCTAATTAAATTGTTACAAGTGCAAATTTTAACATACAAGTTCAGATTTTTTGTTCTGCAAGTTCTCACATTGTATTCTACAAGCTCTCCCTTTTTGCACCATATTTACCTTCATAAAAATCCATCCATGCTGTTTAGAGTGAGATACAGTTTCTGAATGTGTCCTGCCTTCAGTCTCCGGGTGAGCTGTTCAAAATCGGCACGGCTTGTGACGTCACAAGCCGAAACGAGCAGGCTAACCGCAACCATTAACCAGCTCGTAGCGTTAGCATGCTAGCGTTAGCATGCTAACGCTACGAGCTAATGGTTGCTACGAGCTATCTAGCATGCTACCTCGTTCTCAGTAGCAAAGCACTGCTACAACACACACAAGTTCACCATAATCTACAAAAGAACTACTTCCATGTGCGCCCTCATTTAGAAGTCTCCCAGCTAATCCTGCCTTGTAACTGACTGAAGTTGTAGAAACAGCCTTTCTTTTACTGTCTATGGAGCTAGCTAGCTGACATGATCTACATCTGAGCTACTGGGCATGTGCAATCAAAGATAGTACAGAAGAAGAAGAAGAAAAGAGGTCTCACTCTGTAGCTAAAACAGAGACCAGCTGAAAAGAGGATCTGCAGCAGTGAGAGAGAGCGGTGCAGTACAACAAAAATATGGTGTTTTTTGAAAATTAAACCATGTAAACCTATTCTGGTACAACCTTAAAATACAATTATGAACCTGAAAATGAGCATAATATGGCTGCTTTAAGCAACTGTAGGAAGGCATTCAGAAATGTCAACAGATGAGGTCATCGAGCGCATGTTAACACAGGCGCGCACCTACATAATAAGCTGTTTTAAATTTAAAATGTTCAATGCCTTATTGCACTGATGTGACCGAGCCCGACCCGAACCAGAACATCATTTCTAAATATCTGTCCCAACCTGGCCTGGCCCGTCGGGTACCGTCGGGTCCCGATGGGCCGGGCCGGGTATCCATCCTCTAAAAGAGACATGTCTAAATCAGTGGATACGGGTTTTTGTTTTTAGCGTCATAATCCCCACAAATTGACTTGTTTCACTATCAGAATTTGAGCCATTCGGTCCGATAATAAAAATCTTACAGCACACAAACTCTGCCAGGTTTTTCCCGCGGTTTGTGGAAGACTTATGTGCGAGTATTGGGCGGGGGGGGTTTAGGAGTCCTTTCTCAAGAAATTTTTACGTTTTTAAATGATTAAAAAATGCAATTTCCCCATACATTTTATGTCTCTTTTGGGAATTTTTTGTGTCTTTGTTGTCATTGGTGTGTCTCTTTTTGGTCGTTTTTTTTTCTCCACATCGTTTTGGACCATTATTATCACCATATCTGTGTCTAAAACGGTTGAAAAGCTAGAACAGATAACAAATAAATAACACTCAAAGCGCTTAAAGACAAAACTCAAAGCTAAAGAAGTCCAACTACAATCATTAGACCTGAGAAAAGTCTTTTAGTTACTTTCATTTGGTTTAGGTGCTGCCCAAAACGGCTCAGGTGCTGCACCTAAACCTTACAATGGCGGGGAAACCCTGTCTGTGAAAACTGTAAGACGGACATTAAGTGGTGTTATTTAAAATACAAGTGCTCCGCATACGTCTATGAACCCATGCTAAAATTGACTAAAAAGAGGAATAAAAAAATCATCTTTTGGAAATTGATCTTAATGCCTTAATTAAAAAAACAGAAAAAAATCCAACCTTTAAGGACACCAATTTTCTTTGTGAATGAATAATGTATCGTAAATAAATAAATGTTCTTCCTTAGAATACAGGGGGCATAAGTCAGTACACCCCTATGTTAAATTCCCATAGAGGCAGGCAGACTTTTATTTTTAAAGGACAGTTATTTCATGGATCCAGGATACTATGCGTCCTGATAAAGGAATTAAAATAGCCCCACATCATCACATACCCTTCACCATACCTAGAGATTGACATGGTTTTATTCCAGTTAGCCTAATAGCTGGTTGCATTGAGAGATGATTTTATGAAAGTACCCCATGCCAATACGATACATTATTCATTCACAAAGAAAATTGGTGTCCTTAAAGGTTGGATTTTTCCTGTTTTTTTTATTAAGGCATTAAGATCAGTTTCCAAAAGATACTTTTTTTATTCCTCTTTTTAGTCAACTTCAGCATGGGTGTATTCCCTTATGCTGAGCGCTGTATAAAGTTGAACATGTCCTTGCTGTGCAGGCTGTGAATGCTCAGAGAGGCTGTCAGCAGCTTCGTCTTATCCTGCAGCACATCTGCAGTTTATCAAACATGCTCGTTCCTCCGTCTTCGTCCTCTCTCTCTCCCCCTCTCTCTCTCTCTCTCCCCCTCTCTCTCTCTCTCTCTCTCTCTGCTCTCCTTTCAGCATTAGATAGTTAAAAAGACCTGCGTCCCACTCTACAGCTGGTGCCGAGGACTTGACTTTGAAACGCGAGATGGCTGCAGAGTTGTTTGCATACCGTTTGCGAGCGGTTTGGCAGAGTAACATGGAGGACGGTAATTATGGGACAGGTTCGGCCAGCGTCCCCAGAGAGCAGGACTTCCTGCTTCGTTTGTTCTTGGCGTTCTCAGTGAGCCCTTAAAGTGTCTCTGCTGCACCGGGCGCGTGGCCCCAAAGGACTCGACTGAGCAGTAAAAAATGTGCACTTGTTATCGTGTTACTGTCAACCTGCGTAGCTGATAAGCGTGTTGGAATTCCTCCAATCAACATGCCGATACTCAAAGAAACAACTTCTAACACGAGGCTTCTCAAATTGAGATCTTTGTAACCGTCCTGTCGTCCTCGGGTCAAATCTGACCCGTTTTCAAAAAGTTTCTACATCAGAAATGTGGGTTTCTTTCAACCAAATGTACGCACAGCAGTAATGATCGGTCCGCGTACAGTGAAGGCAATGAGTTCAGTGTCTCCTCTAGGATTTTTTTTAGCAGTGGGGGCAGGTCTGTCCGAACAACAACCCCCCCATGGCCAAATGTTTTACGTATGAAAAGGAACTGACACAAACTAATATATTTATTCACCTCTATTCACACACAATGAGGCATATTTTCAGTTGTGATTGAACTGTAATTTTTTGAGGAACTATAGGGCACTTAACATCTACAACAGGTCTACAAAATGAATTTTACAAGAAATTCTTCACAGGGAAACCAAAACCCAAAGTATAGAATGAAATATTCTTACTCACTTCCAGTTTTAATGTTTCCAGATGTTTGATATCAGGACGATGAGCTGACAGAACTGACAAGTTGAACGTTGTCCAATCAGAACGGACCCACCGCGGTGACGTTTTTGGTGGAGCTGTTGGTTTAATAGTCGACTCAGAAGAAAGCGAACGTTTTGACAATAAACTCCATCAACACAACAGTATGTGGAGTTAAACTGGACGGGTCCAATAACCTGAAGGACACATTCAGAAACCCGTATCTCACTCTAAACAACATGGATGGGTTTTTTCAAAGTTTGTATGTGTGTGGAAGCACCAGAGACACAAAATAACTCCCCAAATCCCAGAAAAAGTGATTTTTTTTTTCATAATATGGGCACTTTAATGCAGAAAAAACCCTGTTATGTATTTGTTTTGAGTTTCATGTATTTTAAAGGCCCATCTAAGGTAGAGCTGTAATCAGGC
>NC_050179.1:34892401-34914901 GCF_008315115.2 Sander lucioperca | reverse complement strand
TGCAGATTAATTTAATAGTTGCCTGCTAATCGATTAATCTTTGCAGCTCTACTTGAATGCACCCAAAATGATAACTTGTAATACACTACCTGCTCAGAAATGCATCAAATAAGCGCGTTATGACGCTGAAACAACAAAAAGGAAAAGATGTTCCCTGTGATCAATAATGGAATAAGAGACATTCACATCCTAAACATATAGAAACTGAACATGGACTGAACATGAGCAGAGGTTCACACAGCACAGCCTCCCGATGCAAGAAGATGTCACTGGGTTCATGTCAGTGTGCTATAATAATCATCGTACAGAGATTTGAACGCATCGGTGGACAAGTACTATTTATGAAGATGCGTTTAAGGACGCTCTGAGATCAGGTATTTCTGGCTAATGCTGAACAGCAACCTTTACAATAAAAAAAAAAAAGTTTATTTAAATCAGGTCTGTGACTGTGGTGCTTCATTTTTCTGTGCGTGCGTGTGAGGATGGATACCCAAACCGAGGCCGGCGGTACCCGATGGGCCGGGCCGGGTTGGGACAGATATTTAGAAATGATGTTCTGGGTCGGGTCGGGCTCGGTCACATCAGCGCAATAAGGCATTGAACATTTTAAATTTAAAAAAGCTTATTATGTAGGTGCGCACCTGTGTTAACGTGCGCTTGTTGCCCCGTGTGAGCTGATGCCTCATCTGTTGACATTTCTGAATGCCTTCCTACAAACGTACGTAATGTGTCATTAGTGGGTCAGGCTCGGGTCAGGATCGGGTCAGGATCGGGTCATGCTAGGGTCATGCTAGGGTCGGGCTAGGGTCGGGCTAGGGTCAGGCTCGGGTCAGGCTCGGGTCATGCTAGGGTCATGCTAGGGTCATGCTAGGGTCGGGCTAGGGTCAGGCTCGGGTCAGGCTCGGGTCATGCTAGGGTCATGCTAGGGTCGGGCTCGGGTCATGCTAGGGTCATGCTAGGGTCGGGCTCGGGTCAGGCTCGGGTCATGCTAGGGTCAGGCTCGGGTCATGCTCGGGTCAGGCTCGGGTCATGCTAGGGTCAGGCTCGGGTCATGCTCGGGTCAGGCTCGGGTCATGCTAGGGTCATGCTAGGGTCGGGCTCGGGTCAGGCTCGGGTCAGGCTCGGGTCATGCTAGGGTCATGCTAGGGTCGGGCTCGGGTCGGGCTCGGGTCAGGCTCGGGTCATGCTAGGGTCATGCTAGGGTCGGGCTCGGGTCGGGCTCGGGTCAGGCTCGAGTCATGCTCGGGTCGGGCTCGGGTCATGCTTGGGTCGGGCTCGGGTCATGCTAGGGTCGGGCTCGGGTCATGCTTGGGTCGGGCTCGGGTCATGCTTGGGTCGGCCTCGGGTCATGCTAGGGTCGGGCTCGGGTCATGCTTGGGTCGGGCTCGGGTCATGCTTGGGTCGGGCTCGGGTCATGCTAGGGTCGGGCTCGGGTCATGCTAGGGTCGGGCTCGAGTCGGGCCAGGGTCAGGCTCGAGTCGGGCTCGGGTGATGGTCGGGTCAGGCTCGGGACGGGCTCGGACATAAATATCTTAATGCCTGTCGGGCTCGAGTCATGCTCGAGTCATGCTCGGGTCATGCTAGGGTCATGCTAGGGTCGGGCTAGGGTCATGCTAGGGTCGGGCTAGGGTCGGGCTAGGGTCAGGCTCGGGTCAGGCTCGGGTCATGCTAGGGTCATGCTAGGGTCATGCTAGGGTCGGGCTAGGGTCAGGCTCGGGTCAGGCTCGGGTCATGCTAGGGTCATGCTAGGGTCGGGCTCGGGTCATGCTAGGGTCATGCTAGGGTCGGGCTCGGGTCAGGCTCGGGTCATGCTAGGGTCAGGCTCGGGTCATGCTCGGGTCAGGCTCGGGTCATGCTAGGGTCAGGCTCGGGTCATGCTCGGGTCAGGCTCGGGTCATGCTAGGGTCATGCTAGGGTCGGGCTCGGGTCAGGCTCGGGTCAGGCTCGGGTCATGCTAGGGTCATGCTAGGGTCGGGCTCGGGTCGGGCTCGGGTCAGGCTCGGGTCATGCTAGGGTCATGCTAGGGTCGGGCTCGGGTCGGGCTCGGGTCAGGCTCGAGTCATGCTCGGGTCGGGCTCGGGTCATGCTTGGGTCGGGCTCGGGTCATGCTAGGGTCGGGCTCGGGTCATGCTTGGGTCGGGCTCGGGTCATGCTAGGGTCGGGCTCGGGTCATGCTTGGGTCGGGCTCGGGTCATGCTTGGGTCGGGCTCGGGTCATGCTAGGGTCGGGCTCGGGTCATGCTAGGGTCGGGCTCGAGTCGGGCCAGGGTCAGGCTCGAGTCGGGCTCGGGTGATGGTCGGGTCAGGCTCGGGACGGGCTCGGACATAAATATCTTAATGCCTGTCGGGCTCGAGTCATGCTCGAGTCATGCTCGGGTCATGCTAGGGTCATGCTAGGGTCGGGCTCGAGTCGGGCTCGAGTCATGCTAGGGTCGGGCTCGGACATAAATATCTTAATGCCTGTCGGGCTCGGGCCGGGCTCAGTTACTGCTCTGTCGAACACGGGCTGGGCTCAGACAGAAAAATGCGGCCCGATCCGCACTCTAGTGCGCGCACGTGCTGAAAACAGTAAAAAAAAAAAATCTTGATTGACTTGACAAAAACGTAATTCTTGATTGGCCAGCAGCACATTCAAATCAAATCATTCAACGCGTTCTACGATGGGGGCAAGAAAACAATAACGTGATTTATGATAGGATGATGATTCCTCAATTCCTCATATATATATTCATATATATATATATTCATATATATATATATATGAACACTGTAACGACAGATTATTTGGCTTTTGAGAAACTAGGTTGGACATTTTTTCGCTATTTTCTGACGTTTTATAGACCGGATAATCGATTAATCACGAAAAAAAAATTCGCTGGACAGACAGTTTAAAGTTAATACCTTTTTAATAATATTGTCATTAATGAACTTCTGTGTTTCTCTCTCATCTCTCTGGTATTCTGTCAGCCCGTCACTCGGCAGAAGTGGCGTATGAATAGTCGACGAATGCAGTCGGATTACATCGGCTATGATCCCTTGTACGTCTTCCAGCATGGCTGCCAGAGGAGACTGTAAGATATATCTGGGATAAAATCTTCCAGCGTTCACAGAACAACATGACATGTGTTTTTCTGATTCCCCCGTCTCCCTTCTGGGGAGTCATTTGGGAGAAAAGAGTGTCAGCGAAATGCCTGAAATGTAAATTGAGAGAGCAGGGTTGTATCAGAGCCAAATATCAGAGTGTTACATATCCTCTTTCTGAGAGGCCCTTGCGTGCCGCTCTCTCTCTCTCTCTCTCTCTCTCTCTCTCTCTCTCTCTCTCTCTCTCTCTCTCTCTGCAGTATGCTAATGCAGAGAGAGTTCATTCTCCAAAAACACTAGAAATACAGTGGCGCTCATACGTCTATGAACCCATGCTAAAGTTGACTAAAAAGAGGAATAAAAAAATCATCTTTAGGAAATTGATCTTAATGCCTTAATTTAAAAAAATGAGGAAAAATCCAACCTTTAAGGACAACAATTTTCTTTGTGAATGAATAATGTATCGTAAATAAATAAATGTTCTTCCTTCAAATACAGGGGGCATAAGTGAGTACACCCCTATGTTAAATTCCCATAGAGGCAGGCAGATTTTTATTTTTAAAGGCCAGTTATTTCATGGATCCAGGATACTATGCATCCTGATAGAGTTCCCTTGGCCTTTGGAATTAAAATATCCCCACATCATCACATACCCTTCACCATACCTAGAGATTGGCATGGGGTACTTTCCATAAAGTCATCTCTCAATGCAAATCAAACCAGCTATTAGGCTAACTGAAATAAAACCATGTTAATCTCTAGGCCGACTGCAGCGATCTCTCTTAATACTGGACCAATGTCAAAGATTGTTGTTCCCATCAGTCACTCAGACACAAAAACATAGGAACATAGGGTCAAGGTTGAAAAAAAACAGTAGTTACCCTATAAGAAGTTAGGGAGGTATTCCTATATCACGGACCCAATTATTCGCTTAGTTTGGATTTATTCTGTCAATAAACAATATGTATATCTATGAAAATACTGACGTAACTAAACTATGAAAGCCCTAAAAAGGCAAAAAGGTTTTCCGGGCACTTTTGGCCCAAACCTAAGTTTGGAAACTACGAGTCATGGAAAGGATGTTTATTTCCCGTCTAAAAGCCTGATTCGGACACAACAGAAATGTGTAAATTGTTAACAAGAATGTGAACTTTATTTTGACTTTTTTAACATTTAAAATTTTTTTTTTTATCATCACAGACGCTGTGTGTCAGCTCAGTGTTTCCCCCCGGAGGCGGAGCTGAGCACTGCAGCGTGCGTTCCTAAACGTGCTGGCATGTTGGGAAATGTGTCCACTAATGCTCAGTAAGACCGCGGATACGCTGGGAATGTATCACACACACACACACACACACACACACACACACACGCTCTGCACGCTTCCCTCTGGGTTCCTGAGTCCGAGACGTGAGGAGAAAATGTGTCTAAATTTAAATCTGAAGAATCCTGTCTCAGCTGAGACACCTGAGCGTCTCATCTCTCTGGTACCTGATCTTCAGTTATGAAATGTATTTTTATTTGAGTGTCGGACACTCTCGATGCCCACAGAGGCCGACGTAAAGTACTGTACTTTTAGTACAATAATTTAAGTTATTTGTACTTAACATTTTCATGTTATGCTTCTTTTTATTACTACTACTGTACGTTAAATTGATCTCACAGCTGGAGTTACTGCAGTAAAATTACAATTTTACTGGAGCTGCAATGTGTAATGGATAAATAAAATAGTTGGTCCCTATTAAATTAATCGCCAACTATTTTCATAATAGGGTTGTGTAATTTCTTTCTGAAAAACTTTGCTGATTCCCGCTTGTTAGATGTGAATATGTTCTAGTTTCTTTGAGTTGGGGACAAAACAAGACATTTGAGGACGTCATCTTGGGCTTTTTGGGAAACACTGATCCACATTTTTCAAAGTCTGAGTTATGGAAACAAACAACAAAGGTATAGCATGTCGGCTCCAACGGGACTCCATGGTGCATTTACGTGCACCTTGTTAGACTAGATGTGCATTCAACTGCACCTTGTAAACTCTGAGGAACCTTAAACTCTCGCTGTTAAATACCTTTTTTACCATCGTGTGGCTCATATTGTGGCATTACCGTCCCGGTTGGAAAACTGAATAAACTGAGTAAAATTGAATTGAATCGTGACCTTAAAAAAATCGAAAGACACACACACACACACACACACACACACACACACACACACACACACACACACACACACACACACACACAGAGCTCTCTCTGCTATGTGTAGTCAGGGAGGAGGGCAGGTGGAGGCTGCCAGAGGTTTGATAGCAGAGAGCTGTGTGTGTGTGTGTGTGTGTGTGTGTGTGTGTGTGTGTGTGTGTGTGTGTGTGTGGGGGGTTCAGGAGTCCATCTTGTTTTTTCATTTGCTGTGCTCCGTGACATTTGTTCTTGAAGCTGAACATGTGCAGGACAATTTCTCGATTCTTCCAGCAGTGGACAGCTGCGGCGTGAATTACACTAAAGCTGCTGCTTTGGGGGGATTAGGCTGGTGCTGAGTGTGTGTGTGTGTGTGTGTGTGTGTGTGTGTGTGTGTGTGCCTCCTGGGACATGTTAAACCTGTGCAGTCAGAGGTCCTTTAGGTCCTGGACCAGGATCTGAACTTTTACTGTCTCTCTAACTTCAGGATTTTACCAAACTGATTAGACGAGAACTGCTGGAGAAGAAGATCTCTACATAAACTTGTAAGATTTAAGGAGATTAAAGTCACATTTCATGACTACATGTACCACAAATTGTCGACTTATTTGGGTCAGTTTATGATATTAAAGTGAACATTCTCCAAAGTAAGATCACTTAAACGTAATCTCTCTTAAAGTGAAGTAAAGTAAAGTTCATGGAAAATCACATTTGTTGTAGGATTAAATACACATTTCAGGGTTTTTGTAGTATTATGTATGAATCGATTGAATGCTTGTGTTCTTCAGTTCGATTCAGGCACGTATGTAATGTGAAATGTACGTCTTAAGGCTGTTACACTGGGGGTGTGACGAATAAGCAACGCGAAAATTCGAAATATGCGAATAACGGAGGGACAGTTTGAGTTCTGTCTGGGGAGAAGAGAGAGAGAGAAAGGGATGGGAGATGCAGTGTGAGCGGACACGAGAGAGCAATCGGAGTAGAGGAGAGTTAATGTTTAGCAGTGAAGATATCAAGTGGTTGTACAGCAGCTAGAGTCTGCAGTTTGAGCACAAAGAAATGCTGCAGCTCCTCAAAACCACCCAAGGTACCCTGTCTTGTTTCCCCGGCTGCTTAGCGGAGTGACGGAGGTTAACGTTAGCTCTGCAGACTCCAGCCCCGTCTCCTCCTGAAGCAGGACAAGCTAACACTAAGCTACTGTAATCTATTTAATGAGTTTCCTTTTAGCGAAATACTGAATACTGAATTTAATTCCCTCTGGAAAATAGTGCAGCACATATCTAGTAGACTAGAAATCTAGACGCACCCTAGCGGCAGCAAATGTAATTTGCAGCCAGGGTCATCATTGTGTTGGTGTGTCAGCGCATTAAGACTCTAAGAATATGACAGAAATCTAGTTCCCTTAACACAGTTCAGACCTTAAAACTGTCCGTTTCTAAATGACCGTCTTGACTTCAACAGTGAAGTCTGAAACGTGAGAACTGGACTCAGACATTAGAGCAGCATAAAGAAAACATCCATCATCTTCTGCCTGTTTTATCGCTTTTCGTTACTTCCTTTGTAGGATTAATGTTACACCGTCGGACAATCACTGTATCTGTACGGAGAGAAGTCACTTGGCTGCGCGCTGGCGGAGCGTTTCGAGGACTAATCTGAAGGTCTGTGGACGAGCACTTTGAAGGACGGCCTTTCAGCAGCGGGCGGCCGCTCAGCTCAGCATTCGCTCTGGTTAGACCTTCACCGTGAATCATTTCAACCACAGAGAATATATTGATTTCCACAGGAAGACGCTTAAAACCCTTGAAAATTGTGCTGGGTAACGGGACACCGTGCAGCAGAGAGGGGATTTCTGCCGCTCTGAGAGCCTCTTGTGTGTTAATCGTCCGCTCAAATCTGCAGAATCTGAGCGTTGTGCCAAGTTGGAATCCTTTTATTGATAGTTTGAAAAAAGGCAATGGCCGTGCCAGAGATTTTAAAGCTCCATTTGGACCGGAGCTGCATTTATTCTGCTGGAAATGACCTCTGACCTCTGAGGGGAAAGTTCAAGCTCGACTCTGGCTTTCCTTCTATTCTGAGTTTGATATAGATCACGTAAACGGCATATTCCCTTCGGACATGTCGTTAATATTCAGGTTTTTAGAAGCATTCTTTGAACATGTACACAGCACATTCAGAATATGCGTCTCAATCGGGGTTTTTACAGCAGTCTGTGACAGTTTACGGCCTCTCGCCTGTTTACGGCGTACGGTCAGCTCTGTGCCTTGCTATGGTTGCTGTACACAAGCAGGGCTGCGCTAGAGATGCACGGCCGAAAGAAAAGACGGAGAAACACGGCTACTTTTTAAACTTGATCAAAGACTTGGCTATCAACAGGTTTTTCGATATGCGCACACATAGCTACGCCGACCTTTTCAATAAGCTGTTTGAAGGAATGAAAGAGGGACGCTGTGTTCGCACGGTCCAACAAGTCCTCCGCCGCTGGAAAACTTTGGAAAAATCGTATTTTGCACGGCTGCATGTAAACGGGAATAGTAGTGGAATATTCTAGAGGTGCAACGATGAATCGATGAATTGATTAGTTGTCAACTATTAAATTAATCGCCAACTATTTTGATAATTGATTAATCGTTTGAGTCATTTTTTTATTAAAAAAAATAAGATTTCTCTGATTCCAGCTTGTTAAATGTGAATATTTTCTAGTTTCTTCTCTCCTCTGTGACAGTAAACTGAATATCTTTGAGTTTTGGACAACACAAGATATTTGAGGACGTCCTCTTAGGCTTTGGGAAACACTGATCCACATTTTTCACCATGTTTTGACATTTTTATAGATCAAACAACTAATCGATTAATCGAGAAAATAATTATGACTATGACTATGAAAATAATCGTTAGTTACAGCCCTAGAATATTCACTTTCATTAGCCACGTCAACAGCTTAGGCAGAATATGGTCTTTTTCGGGATAAGGGCAAAAAACTGAATATTATGTGCATGTAAACGTAGTCACTGTGTCAGATTAGTCAACCATACATTCTTGCAGTGACTGCTGATGTCTTGTGGTATCTGATCTCTGTTTCACAAGAGCAACAGTCTCAGCTTGATACAGTGTTGAGGCTTCTATTGAAATATTACAAATGTACAGACGGCACTGTGGATACAAGAGTCCTTCATGTAGGGTGACCAGACGTCCCCAGCTGGAGATGTCCCCGGAAATGTCCCTGGTTTTCACTGTGACTGACAGACCCGTAACTGGAATGAAAGAAAGAAAACACTGACCAAACGTATAGTAGCGCACCCTACACGCGCAGTCTCAAGACAGCC
Source organism: Sander lucioperca (assembly GCF_008315115.2). Taxonomy (NCBI): domain Eukaryota; kingdom Metazoa; phylum Chordata; class Actinopteri; order Perciformes; family Percidae; genus Sander; species Sander lucioperca. The sequence continues at coordinate 34,906,327 of NC_050179.1, read as the reverse complement.
AGAGCAGCGCTGCTTAGAGCTCAACTCGGTAAAGTTAGAAAAGACATTCACAGATTCGAACTCTCGGGATGAATTACTCTACAGCGAAATGTTATTAAATCACAAACGACGTCTTTCCTACCGTAGTGAGGTAAACAACGAGCTACAAACTCATTATCATCAAAACGAGCCGTCCTCCAACCTGGAGAAATAACATCGGTCTCTACGAGCAGCCGGCAGTGAGACGGCAGTGAGACGAGTGCTTAGGGACCGTCTACAAACTACAACACCTTAGGGACGGTCTACAAACTACAACGCCTTAGGGACGGTCTACAAACTACAACGCCTTAGGGACGGTCTACAAACTACAACGCCTTAGGGACCGTCCACAAACTTCAACACCTTAGGGACCGTCCACAAACTTCAACACCTTAGGGACCGTCTACAAACTACAACGCCTTAGGGACCGTCTACAAACTACAACGCCTTAGGGACCGTCCACAAACTACAACGCCTTAGGGACCGTCCACAAACTTCAACGCCTTAGGGACCATCTACAAACTACAACACCGAAAAGAGATACAACAAAAATATTTATTGATTTAATGATTAAATAAGGTAGTGTCTCCAAACTTACAACTTCAATTCTAACTTGTCTCCTGCTATTTGTACTACAGCACTTTAAAAAAATAAGCATATTCATAATTTTGGGGAATATTTTTTTGCCATTAATAAAAACATTCAATATAATATACAGTATCTCACAAAAGTGAGTACACCCCTCACATTTTAGTAAATATTTCATTATATCTTTTAATCTGACAACACTGAAGAAATTACACTTTGCTACAATGTAAAGTATGAAGTGTACAGCTTGTATAACAGTGTAAATGTGCTGTCCCCTCAAAATAACACACAGCCATTAATGTCTAAACCGCTGGCAACAAAAGTGAGTACACCCCTATGTTAAATTCCCATAGAGGCAGGCAGATTTTTATTTTTAAAGGCCAGTTATTTCATGGATCCAGGATACTATGCATCCTGATAAAGTTCCCTTGGCCTTTGGAATTAAAGTAGCCCCACATCATCACATACCCTTCACCATACCTAGAGATTAGGTAGCCTAACAGCTGGTTTGATTTGCATTGAGAGATGATTTTATGGAAGTAAAATGCGAGGGGTGTACTCACTTTTGTGAGATACTGTATGTCATAATTACAAAGAGGCATGTCTCCAAAAGTCCACACATAGAACTCCCCCTTACTGGTTGTCTGAATTTCTTTTCAAAGTGCCCCAGATTGATGCATTTTAAACATTAAAATAGACAAATATTTCTGACAGGGGAGCATGCCCATGGACCCCCCCCCCCAGGGGGGCTTGTTCTCCAGTGCAGCTCTAGGTCTAGTGACGCCCCTGGGGCAGTGTCCCCGTTTTAAGTTTACAAAGATAAAAAACATGACCTGTTTTGGAGGTATTTATGCTTTTGAGCTGAAAATGTCCCCAGATTTTGTTTCAGAAATCTGGCCACCTTACCTTCATGATATCTATGATATGAGGGAGATGCGTGTGTGAAGCAGACTTCTGCAGATTAAAACCTCTGTGACTAACAATCGGGCCGGCCTGCGTGCCAAAACATAAGCAGACATTGCCGAAGAACAATTCAGTATCTGGTTTTAACATTCAGAATGTGACAAACACAAGAAGCATTTTAAGTGTGAAACCGAATCATCGCCCCCTGAAGGAACTGACCTCTGATTCAGTTTGGAGGAATCTCGAGTTCAACCTGCCAGAGAAGGATGAACAGCATGTGGTCAGAGACATCAGCCTCTTTATTGTTCAAAACCACAGAACTTTATGTCGCGTGTTGGTTGACGTACGAAAACACAAACCACATACACACACGATGGTAGTGGTCCGGTCTCCCCTTCCTCTTAAACCTCCACACACGTTTGGTTTCCATTAAAATGGAATCATCACAGAAGAGAACTCTTTTACCGTCTTTAGTGAAGATGTAAAGACAGTATTTGACCCGACTGTAACACGACACGACCCCTTCCTTCCTTTAACGGGCGAATGAAACTGCATCTGGGGGCCGATCAGCAGCGAGCGCTCGTTGTTTTCGGGTGGATTTGTTTATCAGGGACTGGCTTCAGAAGTGGAAAACCATCTGTGTGTGTGTTTGCGAGGTGTTGTTTTCTCGGAGCGCCACGCCGCCTAAAGGTAACGGGCTCTTTAACGAGATGTTTTTTACGTGCAAGGCAAGTGGCAGCGACGCGGGCCGCCACGAGGACGACTTTACGAGCGACCACACAGGGAGGCGGTGGGCGAGTGGCCTCAGTTTGATTGGAGGGCCCCCCGATCTTTTACGGCCTCTGAAGACACACAGAGAGAAGAGGTGGATATGAGGATCAGGTAGACCGGGCGAAGGGACGTTGGCGTCTCCGAGATGATGTTTAAGGTTTAAGAGACGGAACAACTGTCCCAGTTATGGATGCTGAAACTCTTCGGACTGCCAGCTGGAGTGACCTTTCCTCTTCGGTCAGGACAAGTCCCAACAAATCCTCAATCAGCACAAGTCACTCCCAAAAACATTTGTATGTATGTAAGTTAGGCCTGCACGATTAATCGTTAGGAAATCGCGATCTCGATTCACCCTGTTTGCGATTACATTTTTAAATAACTTCTTTTCTTATGACTTTGATTCTCATTTAATTTCACGAGCCGACTGCATCACAAACGCTACTACTTTCTTCTGTGAGTTTTAAACGTAGACGGTATAAACAAGGTTTTAAAGCGCTCCCAAGCGCTGCAGTGCTCTCCCTTCTCTTCATTGAAGCCTCTGTGTTTACAGGCTCGTGGTGATGAGAATCATGATTATCAATTCTAAGCTAAAAAATCGTGATTCATATTTTTCCCCAAATCGTGCAGGCCTACTGTAAGTTTTATGTTGTGGTTAAGTGTAGGGCTGCAACTAACAATTATTTTCATAGTCGATTAATCTGTTGATTATTTTCTCGATTAATCGATTAGTTGTTTGATCTCTAAAATGTCAGAAAATTATGAAAAATGTGGATCAGTGTTTCCCAAAAAGCCCAAGATGACGTCCTCAAATGTCTTGTTTTGTCCAAAACTCAAAGATATGCAGTCTACTGTCGCAGAGGAGATATTCACATTTAACACGCTGGAATCAGAGAAATCTTATTTTTTTTAATAAAAGAATGACTCAAACGATTAATCGATTTATCAAAATAGTTGGCGATTAATTTAATAGTCGACAACTAATCGATTAATCGATTCATCGTTGCACCTCTAGTCAAGTATAGACTGAGCATGCTGCCCCAGACTCGCAAACTGCTTTATGAAACAGACATTTCTCTCTGCGATGCCACACTGCTGCAGACATACTACGTAGATTTTGGGGGGGATGCACGGGATCAAAGGGTCAGATCTTTTCTTCTTCATTTATTTCATGGTGTCTTTTCCAACACAACTACCTCCCCAAAGACTTTAAGAAGAGTGCAAAAGGACCTACAGAAATTTAGGCAGCTAAAACTACTTAATCATACCTTTTTAACTTTAAGCCAACATGGACAAGAAGTCCTTAAATTGCTCAAAGAAAGTCACAACCTGGCACCACCTGCTGAGGAAGTTCATGTGAAGTGATCAAAAGGACCAGAAAAGCTCCAAACTGGACACTCTGGTGAGCATCCTTCAAGACACCACCTGGTGAGCATTGATTTGGTTATTTGCAGGTCAAATGATATATGATGTGTATGATATATGTAGGAATTGGCCAAATTTTGATCTATAAATATCTTTGTTTGATATGTGGCTGGGCGGCCACATCAAACACCAAATTGCTGCCACATCTAATGCAGTGTTTAGTGCATTTCCCTGTCGGCACGCTTTTGGTAATTCCCGCGTAAATTTGGTTGAAAAGTGAAAAGTCTTTACACATCGAGGTTAGATTTATGTCCAACATTTCAAGATTATATCTCAGTGTGTAGTTTAGACCTGCTACTCACTGAAATGCGGTCATGTTTATGCTGTTGTAAAACAAACAGTAGCCCAGGTTTTTTTTTTTTTGTAAGATTATGTTTTGGGCATTTTCTGCCTTTATTTTGATAGGACAGCTGAAGACATGAAAGGGGAGAGAGAGGGGGGAATGACATGCAGCAAAGGGTCGAACCTGGGCCCGCTTCGTTGAGGAGTAAACCTCTATATATACAGTCCCTCCAGAAAAACGTGATTATGCGATCGCATAATTCAATGCATTTTCAAATACGCCGCACTTTTGCCACATAAATTGCCGATTTCGGCGCAAAATATGCGGGGCTTGCATGATTTCATAATCCCCGCATTTTCGTTGCAAAAAAGTCACATATATCTTAGCAGAAAGTTGAAAATTGTTGCGTTTACTTCACACAAGAGCAGCCATTTCCCCCTGTTGCCATGGGAACGTTATGAAGTGACGTAATTATGCGACGTGAACGTCATCGAAAAGCTGCAAACCCCGCGATGAAGCCACGATGAAACCGCAGTTTTTGCAAATTCCTGCAATTTCGTTGCATAAAATTGCATAAATATCCCGCATATTCCATCGCATTTTTTAAGAAAACGTGCCGCATAATCAAGGATTTTTGCCCCCAACAATCACAAAAAAACTCAGCATTTTTCTGGAAGGACTGATATATGGTCGCCCGCTCTACCAACTGAGCTATCCGGGCGCCCAGTAGCCCAGTTTTAAATGTGGTTATGTATATGTTGTTGTAAAACAAACATTAGCCCAGTTTTCAGTCAGACATCTGGATATATAAGACCTTGCTTACTGCCTGCAACATGTTGCTCAAGGTTAGTGTGTTCTATTGACTTTTCATTCAAAAGCAACGCCCACAGGGGTAAGTATGACTTTGCGACGATGTCCAGTTCAACCTGAGGAATCGCCACAACTTCTTTCAAGCCCCAAATCAAAGAAGCTGTAAAAGAAAGCTGTGCATGCGTCATATATCTGATTGAGACAAAGCCACAGTTTGAACGCTTTGACCTCGTCACTTAAAACCTGCTGCCCCCTTTTGAATCCGACCCGTCATGTTTTCGGGGTGAAGTGGTTTTTCTGCAGACCGTCTCTGAGCTGCCGAGGCAGCAGCGAAGTGAAGTGACAGCTCCAGGTGGCTTCAGAGAGGACAAGAGGCCAGAGCAGCAACTGTTGGCCCGACGCCGGCAGATAAATAATGAAGCAACTGTGAGCTGAGCGCTGGAAGAACAGAGAACAAGAAGTGATGCGGCGGAGGTTTAAACCTCTGCACTTGCGGTTTGGCACACATCGATCAGGCCTGGATTTTCAATTAAACAGATGTCACCGTGGATATTTCAACTTTTGAGAAACACGATATGGACGGGAGTGATGTAATAAGTGCAGGGGTCCGCCGATAAGCTGGTCAGATGCAGGGGATATGTCCCCCCAATATTTAGGAGAGGTAGATTTGTCAACGTCAACAAAATAGCAAAATGTCAAGATCTATAAACGATCTTGTGCTACACAAATTGTTGCATAAAAATTCACCAGAATGCTGGAAATAACATGTTCGACGCTCAGCCAGTTATGGCTTTTGCCAGCTATGGATTCCAAATCCAAATGGAGAAAAGTCTCGGAGGAGAGCGGAGGATTTAAAAGTGCGTGGGCGAATTAGCTTTCACCGCCAACGCTGCTCGCTTACCGTTATAGCTCAATCTGTGGCGAGAAATTAGCAAACGACAAAACAAGTTAACATTGAAAATCATTTCCAAAACAAGCATGCCGTTTTTCCCTGAAAGTATCTGGCTGGGGATGAGAGGAAGAGAAAGAGAGCACTTTTTAGAACTTCTGCAGAAAACAGAGCAAATGTACTTCAAAGAATTGGATCAAATGTCTAAACTCTACATCTGCTGCTCGTGTTGATGCAGCTCGGGAGATTGTAAGGCACGTAAAGCCGTTTATGATGAATACATGAAAGAATTGTTCATTAAAACATCAGAGCACCTACAGTATTCTTACACTTAAAAAAACTAAATTGGGATTGTTCAGAAAATTAAAGATAAGCTTATTAAAGACCATCAAAGACAGGGCCATGCAAATGGCAACAAACAAATCACCAGAGTAATTCAATCAGGAGAGACTTCGTTGCAGATAGATTTATTGTACGAATGCATGATATGACATGTACAGTCTTTGGAGATTAGACTCCATCATTATTAAATGATATATAATTAGGGGGTTAAAAGGCCAGAAGCTGATCCCCCGATGGAGTCTAGACACTGATGGTGGTGTGAGGAACCTGAATACCGAACCGAGGGGCCGAGGGCAGTCTTGTTGGAGGAGGAACCAGGGAGCCGTGCAGGATGAAGACCGGGGGCAAGGGGAGGAAGAGGGTTGTGCTCTTAGCCTGAAATGACAACTGAGCAGCAGAGAGAGACAGGTTTAAAACAGGGATGTCGTGCTGTGATTGGCTCGTGAAATTCAAGGCCGCTTCTGATTGGTTAGATAAAAGTGAACAGCTGTTCAGTTTTAGAAGAGAGAGAAATGTGATTAAGTTTAGAAGTCTTCCTGAAGGAATTTACGCTGAGCTCCATTGAACAGTGACGGGAGTAACACGTTACAAAAGTAACGCAATTACAATAATGCATTCCTTTTTGCTGTAACACAGTAATATAATAACCTGACTCCAGATGGATGGCTTCGCATTTGCTCGGCATATCCATCTGGGAACTTTCCGTTGGAGAACTTTTGGGAAGGGGCGGAAATACTGGTTAGCTGATTGGATAAACCATCTGTCTATCACCACCTATGTTGGTGATAGATGGGCCAAATCAACCAATCAGATCAACGATATATCAAACTCTTGCCCAAACCAGTCGGGAGAAGAGCAACAACATTTTCCTCCAAGAAAAGCCTCCAGTGCCGTTTTTTTGGCTCTTATACTTTCTAATTCAGATAAAACTTGCGCGATAGCTACGCTCATCTCATCCGTGGAAGCCGCCATGCTGTATGCCCAAGCAGCTGACATATAACAACATGTCAGGAATTAATGTTTAGTCTTGCTACACGCAATATCATTACATTTTATCAGCGGTGGAAAGTAATTATACCGTAGGCTACTTCGATTCAATTGTAAGGTGCTTTTAATTAAGAATTTTCATTTTCTCCTACTTATTAAACTACTTCTACTCCACCACAATTCAGAGTCAAGTAGGCTATTGTATTGTTACTTTACAATTTATTTTATAGCTTTATAGTTACTTTGTAACAGGCTCCTCTCCTGTGGAACCAGCTCCCAACTTGGGTTCGGGGGGCTGACACCGTCGCCACATTTAAGAATAAACTGAAAACCATCATCTTTGATAAAGCTTATAGTTAGGGAGTGAGGAGTTGCAGCATAGTAGAGTAGAGTAGAGGGAGGCAGGAAGTACAAGCCCGTTCCGGCAGGGGAGAGTACGAGCCCAGTCCAGGGCCCCTCTCTTTAGCCTGCCTCTCTTAGTTATGCTATTATAACTCTAGACTGCTGTGGGAAGCTCCTTCCAAGGACACAATGAGCCGCTCCCTCTTCTCTCTTTTCACTTGTCTCCTTTTGTGTGCATCTTAGTCCCAGAAATGCCTGTTACTAACCTAGCTCTGGGGAGTTTTCTCCCCGGAGTCCCTTTGCTTCTTCTTCACCCAGAACATCGCCTTGGAATTGGGTGGCACCTACACCGGGGTCCTGGGTGCAGCTGACGCTGTGGACTTACTACACCCTGCTACGCTCTGCGATTCCCCGCAGTGTCCGACTGCGTCCTGCTGCGTCCACCCAGGCTGCTGTGCCACACCACACCCCGTAACGCCCTGCTGTGCCCTACTATGACATGAACTACTACGACTACCATTGTGATCACTGTTTCACTATCTTTATTATGACTATTATTGCCACCATTCACCACTCCCCCAACTGGTGCCGTCAGACACCGCCTACCAAGAGTCTGGGTCTGTCCGAGGTTTCTTCCTAACAAAAAAGGGAGTTTTTCCTCGCTACTGTCGCAATAGCTACTGCTAATGCTTGCTCTTGAGGCAACCACTGTAATAGTTGGGGCTTCGTAAACTACAGAGTGTGGTCTAGACCTACTCTATCTGTAAAGTGTCTCGAAATAACTCTTGTTATGATTTGATACTATAAATAAAATTGAATTGAATTGAAATTGAATTGTAGATTCAGATTAATAATAGGCCTACAAAATATTATGAATACATTATGATGTATCAAAGTGGATAAAGATGAGATTTTGTTGATCCTGTGGTGAAATTCACAAGCTACCTACCAAGTCATACTTCCGCTGTTATTTTGGTGAAAGTAACTGAAAAGTACTGCAAAAGTAGTGTACAGCATTACAGTTAAGAGACAGTAATATTGTAATATAACTAATTACTCTCAAATGACAGTAACTAGTAATCTATAATGTATTACGTTTTGGAAGCAACTTGCCCAACACTGGTAATGAATGCTCATTTAGACTTATTAGTAATGTTGCTAATTTAGACTTTTATAGACTGTTACCTTCATTAAAAGCTCAAATATGTTTTGCAGCTCCAGACAGATTTCTTTCAATTTTTTGGGGCCAAAAACGTCTCTCTTGATAGTAAAGGTTGTTGCTGCCCCGCTCTAATCTCTTTTACTCAAAATGAAGTAAAATCCAACCTTTAGGATGTCATACAGAAACAATGAAAGATCACAATGCGTTCTGGGTAAGATGTGAGTGTCCATCACAGAGTCGCAAAGTGCGAGGTGCTATTTCGGACGCCCCCCTCGCACAAAATACAAAACTATTTCCTGTAAACGAGCTGCTTGATGAGTCGCCTACTTTGCGAGCGAGAGCGGTCTAAACGGCTGTCACACGTTGCATCTTAACGGGGGGCATCGGAGGGTGAAGCAGCTGGGTGACATGCAGCCTAGGGGTGAGGGAGGTAGGGAGAGTGGTCGTTGATCCCAGCCCCTCCAGATGCCCCACGATGACAGAGGACACTTGGCAGTGACGCGAGCTGTCGGTTCTCCCCGAGGCCGGAGCGTGCCAGGCGACAGCTGTGGCGCTAAGGGTCTCTACGCATAACAACACCCCCAAAGAACATCACCCAACCCCCCCCCCCCCCCAAAAAAACCCTCTCCATAACCCTCCATCCACGCCAGGCCACGCGGGGCAACGTCCTCCTCAATACGACCATTGTTGAGCTAAGCCCTCCATATCAGAGGGATGAAACCCCCTCCCCAACGCACGCACACACACACACACACACACACACACACACACACACACACACACACACACACGCCATGGTCGTGAGTGGGGTGCTGTGTTAACATGATGGACTGGATTTTGATAGCTCAGCAGCTGTTTGCCGTGTTGAGACCCAGGAGAGAAAATCCACCGTTCAAAACACACAAAACACTGTGAAGGAGAAGAAAATACTTTTCCATTAAAGTACAGACGTTCATAGCGATGCTTCTGCATGTGCTCGTCCTGTTGCAGACTTATTTACACGAGTTACCAGTTGTTACCTTTAAAGGTGCCGTAGGTAGGATTGTGAAGATCCAGGACTTTTGAAAAATTTGAACATCAACAACTTCTCAGTCCCTCCCCCCTTTCCGCTAAAGCCCAAAATGGTCTCCTAAGCCCCTCCCCCCCACAAGGGAGAATTAATGCGTGTGCATGAGCAGTGATCGACACGCAGTTAGACACCCCCCCCCCCCTGGCCCTGATTGGTGCATCTGAACAGGGAGCGGTGGATTTCTGCAAATCTACAGGCTGTAAGTGGTGCCAGAGGAGCCGGATTATTTTTATTTTAATGACCAGCTTCATGTAGTTCTACTGGAACATGGGGTCAGTTTCAGCAAATATGACAGAACGTTAGTTTTATAAGTCCTACCTACTGCACCTTTTAAGGCTGCAGGTATCGTCAACAATTTCTCAAATCGATTTGAGTCCGAGTCACAAGGTCCCGATTTGATTACACATCCGATTCAATATATCAGAGAATTTTTTACTTACAATATCAATTTAGCTTGGATATAAAAGAGATTCTTTTGCTGTAAATTGTAAAAGCATGAAGGAACCCTTAGATATCTTTTGTAATGCACAAGGTTAATGTTTACATTAAGAACTGACCCCCAAAAAGTTAGTTTAAAGTACTTTTTAACTTACACGCCTACGGTGAAAAGTCAGATATTAAAAGATCTATTTCTGGATTTTAGGGTTGCACGATATTGAAAAAAATGTGATATTGCGATATCGATAATGAATATTGCGATATCGATATTAATTTAGATATTTTTAAACATATGTAAAATTACCAAAGTTACGGGAAAACACATCAAAATAGATTCATAACAAATAAAACAAGTTTTCTTACAACACAAGGTTTATTTCAACTGACGGTCATATTGGACTGGTCCAACATGTGTCTACAGAACAGGACATGTTCTACTGGTTGGACAGTATAAATATATAAATAAGGTCCATGTCTACAGAACAGGACATGTTCTACTGGTTGGACAGTATAAATATATAAATAAGGTCCATGTCTACAGAACAGGACATGTTCTACTGGTTGGACAGTATAAATATATAAATAAGGTCCATGTCTACAGAACAGGACATGTTCTACTGGTTGTATATACACGACTACAGTATAAAAACCAATGCAATGCACATCTGTTGGCTTAAAGCCAAAGTATTTCCAAGCTACCGAGGAGGAGGCATTACCCTACAGTCACATTAGCTACAAGGGACAGCTACCATTCATTTTCAATGGGAGTGGCCGTTTGGCCACGAGCGACTGCCAATCAGAGTGAAGGCAGCGTGAGACAGCCAATCAGAGTGAAGGCAGCGTGAGGGCAGCGTGAGACAGCCAATCAGAGTGAAGGCAGCGTGAGGGCAGCGTGACGTATGTCAGTGGCTCAAGTCAAAGAAAATAATTCAAGATGGCGGACATCGCTTCAGGACATGGTATTTATGTATATATCTGATATGTTTGTCATTTAATCTCATATATTGTGTTACTTTTATCGAGAAGTAAATACTTTTAAATCCAAAAACATCGTCCTTGTGACTTAACAATACCTCTGAAGTAACTTTTAAGACGTGGTTTAAGGTAACACCGGAGAATTTCTGTTTACTGTTGCCAAGCAACCGGGGGTAGGCTAGGCAGGTTTCCTTTCAATCTCTGTTATTTCGTCGTCTCCCAGAGCAACACTCATTTTCTTACTTTTGTGTTCTTTTTGCTCCACTCTTCGCTCTCTCTTTAGGTCCTTTCTTTTCTTTCGCTTCGTTTTATGGTTCTGCGGAGGCTCCACGCAGCTGATGTTTATACGTGCTCTGGTGTGTGGTAGAGCGAGGTAGAAGTTAGAGAGTGACGGCGATTTTCTTCAGAGCGAGTAGTGACTCTAGAGTCATAGTGAGAGAAACTAAGTGTCTCCTCTGTTCTTTCTGACCACGGTGGGAAATCTGGAGCAGGAGAAGTTAACCCTCTCCTTGATTTCATGTTGTTTATGGAGAAGGAGAACCAGGAAATGAGTCGGGGGAAATACAGCGCTACCAAGTGATGTGTATTTTTCGAGAGGTGCATCAAAGAGTATAGACGTAACGAGAGGCTAAACTCAATGGAACTGCAGCTCCGCCATCTTAGACTGACTGTAACCCAACGTTGTGTTGAGTTTCTCCTCTTGTTGCTTCTATACTCTTTGGGTACATGTCGGGCGGGATGCAACGCAAACAAAATATCGCGTAATTATCGCGAGACTTTCGGTATAATATTGCGCAACGTGATATGGCGATAACGATACTGAGTCGATATATTGTGCACCCCTACTGGATTTTATTAATCGATGTCAGATCACTCACGACAAGTTTTAATTTTAATTGGAGAATCGATTATTTTAACCCAGCCCTAATTACCATAAACTATTTCCTTCCTTTTTGTGCAGTCATTGGTTTCAGTTCAATGAATTGACTTTCAACTTGCAGAGCCTCAGAACATGCTGAAGATAATCAGTGAACATGATGCTGCCTTCGTACTTCGGTCACGGTGTCGTCATCGACAGGTGGTGATGCAGCTGCAGGCCGAGAGCTGAACGGGTTTGAATATCTGAACTGAACTCACAGCAAGTTGACAAGTTAATACAGTTTATGCAAAAGACATCTTTGCACTGTCGGCTCCCGCCTCATCACTTTCTGCGAACCATTCCTCTTAAGGCCTTTTCACACGGGGAGCGATTGTCGCGCCTCGTAATTCATTTTCAATGAGAGGCGAGTGGGAAGGTGGGGGGGGGGTAGGCAATCTGACAGACGTCACGACGAGAGGGCACAATCCCGTGAAACTGTCGCGTTCATGCTCGTCACACGGACACCCCCGCCCGCTGCAAGAGTTGAATTGTGTTGAACTTTTCCCTACGAGAGCGCAGCGCAAATCAATGAACAAGAGAGCGATTCTTGCCGTCAAAGGATTGTGTTATTCACAGGCGAGACGGAGAGTTTTCCCTCTGGGATTGTTGTCGTTTCTTCGGTTTTTGGAGCCGGCACAGCGCCGTGAAACGTCAATCTACTAGGGCTGTGCTCGATTAAAGAAATTCTTAGTCGACTAACACTCATTCAATCGTATCGACTAATCGATTACCACTTTAATTCTTGTGTTTACCAGAGATGTGCTCGTACGTTTCTTGGAAATAAGTCATTCAGCATGAAAAAAGCATAAAACATGACTAATCGACTGAAGAAATCTTAGTTGACTAAGACCAAAACAACCAATTAGTCGACTAATCGACTACGAGGGAGCAGCCCTACATTCTACTGTCAGCTGTTCTCAGAGGACGCAGGTTACAGGATTCAAGAAATAAAAACAAACTCTCAAAACCAAACTTCCACTTCGATACTCGATACTTAAGAGGCAATTCGGTCGGTGCCTAAAAAGTATTGAACTCGGTTCCCAGCCCTGTATTTAATTCACAGCAGTATGCAAAAATAGGCTTAAAACTATATTCTCAGAAGGCGAAGCTCTGCTACTTCTGCTACTTGGGCGGAGATGAGGTAGGTGAGAAGGGTATGTATGGACTTATCTAACTCTGGGGGATACGGGGAATAAGCTAAATCCCAATAAGTTGGCGTGTTCCTTTAAGGATACACGGAGTACTTACCAACACGATCATCATTTTTGAGAGAAATAGTAAAGGTGAACGCATATACGAACAAGTTCTCTGTTTAGGATTAGAACTCGACAATACAGCAAACAGATCTTAGCGCATTTGTCGGTCCTGTCAGAGTTTAATAACACGTGGTTGATTACTGTTGATCATCTGTCCATCGTCGTATAAAGTCCGCCCTGACAATTTGATTGGTCCGAACAGCTCTGGTTGGAGCATAGTTGCTCCACAATGGATCAAGTCCAGACCGAACTTCCCGACCTCAAACGTTGTGGGCGGGGCTAAGTTCGGCTGCCATCCAGGCTATCGTAACTGCAGTTTGAAGAACTGTTTCTGATTTATTGTGAACCCTAAGTTGATATGCGGGCCGGCTCAAAATTTGTGAGGGGCCAGATTTTGGCCCCCGTGCCTCGAGTTTGACACATGGGCTAACTCGATGCAGTTTCTGGTCAGTAACTGATCAGTGTTTACTGAAAGTGAGAGCAGCGCTGATGTATGTTTGTGGGAAGGGGGTTATGTAACTGGTATGTTGCTATGGACACCACTCGACCTCTGACCCTTGCAGACCGGCATGACCCTCTGACCCTCGCCGACCGGCATGTCACGCTGCGTTTCACACAACCCCGGTGTCACAGTTATGTACAACTGCTAGGCAGGGAGGGAGGCAGGGAGGCAGGGAGGGAGGGGCGTACTGAGCATGTGCAGAAGTGTTTCTGGGATCAGTTATCAGGGACACGTTGCTTTTTATGTTACT
>NC_050179.1:34879901-34889901 GCF_008315115.2 Sander lucioperca | reverse complement strand
GCGCGCGTGTGTGTGCGCGTGTGTGTGTGTGTGTGTGTGTGTAGTACTCTAACAGTGTGATTTACTCCCAGCTCTCTGACACTGTTACCAGATCCTCCATGACACCTTGAGGACCTGAAACCCACCTCATCAGCACCACACACACACACACACACACACACACACACAGACACACCGATCTGAGAAGTCTGAGTGAAGAATGTGCTGGTGTCAGTTGGTGGTCAAAGGATGAGTTCACTTCATGACCAGGATCATAAAAATAATTTCATAACTTCTGTTCTCATCAGAATAAATGCAAACATACACATAATACATGTTGCCTATAGATTTGTGTCTGTCTGTCTGTCGCTGTGCGATTATTTGAGTTTTAGACTTTTAAACTTAAGGCTGAAAACAAAAAAAAGGAGGGAATGCATTTTGTAGGTCCTCACAAGCAGCTTTCGAGCGTTGCTTGTGATAGTTGCACGTGATGCGTGTGAACACCAGAGGGAGCCGTTGAGCCGTCAGTGTTCAGCTCTGCAGACTGTGTTTCTACAACACGGCAGGAACAGGTGTTAAAGAGTTGGGATAATCCTTTAATCATAACTATATCCCCGTCCTCCATTCTACAATGATTTAATTATTTCGAGGTTTATTTATTTATTTAAGATGAAAGGAAGAAGGAAGTAAGGCAAGAATAGTTAGAAAATAGTATCAAAAACTGAGAAAATGGTGACAAAAACAGTAGAAAGAGGGAGGACAAACTTCGAACAAAGTGACAAAAACCTTGAATAAGGCGGAATTGTTTTCTGAAACAATAAAAAAAAGCGACTTCGACAAACTTGGAGAAAAAAAAAAGAAGACCGTAGGAAAAAACGAAGGCAGGAAGGAAGGAACAGGTTGAAAATAGTGACCGACACACGGATCTTCTCATCGATCACTCTGTGGTTGTTCCTGGGTCTCTGATCAATAATGAATGAATCGTGAAACCACCGAGCAGACCTCACTCTTACATCTGATCAGCTGATACCTTCTGGGAGTTGGAGATGAATGCAGGGTGTCCGCGAGGTCTCAAATCAAAAGTGTAGGCCTTTATAAGTATTGTGTTCTAGGTCTTAAAGGTCTTAATTTTCCTACGTCCATATAGCGCTACCTCTGATCCTCATTGAATTCTTTTTTTTAATTTTTTTAATTCTGTGGTGTTGTAGTTCTTTCTTAAGCCTAGAAATCTAGACGCTCCCTAGCGGCAGCAAATGTAATTTGCAGCCAGGGTCGTCTAGCAACTCTCCGTTGGCTTGCGAGCTGGAAAAACCAAACTCTGGTCAGGCCAATCACATCGTGTATCGGGTTGGTGGGCGGGGCTTAACATAATGACGGCAGAGTTGCGACGGTTCCGCGTGAATTCCCCGCTACTTGAAAACAAAGAAGATGGCTGCTGCTGCTGGTGAACAGCGGTCTTTGGAGTCGGCTTTGGCCGCGACTCTGGAAGACTTGGAGTTCAGCTTTTCTTTGAGAAAAGAACAAAGAACGGCACTGAAGTCATTCTTAAAAAAGGAAGATGTGTTCGGAGTTTTGCCGACCGGATACGGCAAAAGTTTAATCTATTAACTACCGTTGCTCTGGTTGGTTGTAGCTCTATCCTATTGCGTGCAGAGAGAATTTGAAAGACAACCGTTTATCCCGCCCCTCAGATTGAGCCCAGCCAATGGGGAGTTCCCAGACCCAACATCTAGATGTGGGTCTGGCTTTTTTCATTCTGTGGTGTTGTAGTTCTTCCTTTCGCTCGTCCAAATATAATTCACTGTA
This sequence comes from Sander lucioperca, assembly GCF_008315115.2. Taxonomy (NCBI): domain Eukaryota; kingdom Metazoa; phylum Chordata; class Actinopteri; order Perciformes; family Percidae; genus Sander; species Sander lucioperca. The sequence goes on along the minus strand of NC_050179.1, from coordinate 34,888,116 downwards.
TATGTAAAGATTATTATTACTCTGTGTAGCTTTTATTCAATTTGAATACATTTATTTACTTTGCGAGTAGTTTTGTGACTCTGCATTTCATTCTACTTTTATGTCGTGATAATAGGTCTTAAATTGCATTGCCAGACCTTCCTCCACAGCACTGCGGAGGAGGGTCTGGCTAGTCCACACAGCATTCTGGGATGGGAGAACAACGTGCTCTGGTTTATTGGCATTTCTTTTAACCAATCACAATCGTCTAAGCGCCGGACGGAGCCACGGTGCCTCTGCAAAACAGCCTCTGGAAGGAACTTGTTTTGGTGGAACGTGTACATTCAAAAGTAGTTTTAGTCGTGCAACAGAAAACTCAGATTGGACAGATAGTCTAGCTAGCTGTCTGGATTTACCCTGCAGAGATCTGAGGAGCAGTTAACCATAGTCCTCACAAATCCACCGGAGGTTAGAACGCCAACACAGAGACAGAGAAAGGGGACGCACATCCGGCTGAAATGAGGGACATCCAACAGAATTTCCAGCTGCACCGGAGCAATCCCAGAAGTGAAACGTCGTGGATATAGACTCTACCCCCAGACCAACTCCCCAAAAAGTTTTGCACCCTTAAAACATCACACCACTTCCTACTTTGTTCTGAGAGACGACGCACGTTATTCACATGACCACTAGAGGTCAGTCGTGGTGAAGTCGTCGTTGGAATCACCTTTCTGCCGACGACACCTCCGAGTGTTTCTCTGCAGCAGCTGCTGATTATGATAATGAGGATGAAGAGTGAGGATGGTGCTGAGCTGTGATTGGCCAACAGCTTTGCCTCTAATTAGGTTTTTATCAGATTAAATGGAGGGTCCTCCTGGTCGGTCTGGTCCGGAGTGTAGGCTGAAACCTGTGTGTGTGTGTGTGTGTGTGTATCTGTGTCTGAGTGTGTGTTCAGCTATCAGTTAATTCAATCAATTATTACGTACACAGGATTGTGTGTGTTTGCTATTTCTGTGTTAATATTCAGCTCGTTGTCTGTGTGTGTGTGTGTGTGTGTGTGTGTGTGTGTGTGTGTGTGTCGGGGCATCATGTCACTGTTGGCTGCTCGCCCTCTCTCTGTGTCTCTCTCTCTCTCTCTCTGTTTCTCTCTGGTGTTTCTTTTCTTTCGGTTGCTCTGATTGGTCGCAGGGAAGCCTGTCACCAGAAATCACTCTAATCCTCTTAGATAAAACCGAACCCTCGTCCAATCCCCTGCTCCAATCCCTCCCCTCCACATCTCTCTCTCTCTCTCTCTCTCTCTCTCTCTCTCTCTCTCTCTCTCTCCATTGGGAAGAGGAGTTTTTAATCCAAGTGGATTACGTTGCAAATTGGGTGACAGTGGAGGCGAGCGGCTGCAAAATCTGCTGCAGACTGCCGGCTTTATGTCTTCCTAAATATCTGCAAAGTGGAGAAATTAACCCACTAATCGGCCCTGGCTTCAACCTGGAAGAACCTGGAGCAGGTGCAGAGGAATCCTTCCGATGGAGTCTCTGACGTGGACTCATTTTCTTTAACCTCAAGGGTTACGTCTTCCTATTCGTGCACCAGCATTTGATTTTAAATCTCTTGTCAGTTTGTCCTGGACGACTTTAAAATTCATTCAGAATCTCTGTGGAAGTTCCTTTTAAAGAAGATGAGAAGCTAAAACAGGAAGAAGCGGTCGAGAAGATGCCGACAGCAGGACGGGTTTTCAGGGTCCAAAGCTCGCCACCGTGACCCCCACGTTCGTCTTCTGTCTTTAGCCGCCATGAGGAAGCCGTTTCCTACAAACTCTTCATGATCCTCTCCAACTTTCAGAGCTGATCCGCGTCTGTGTAAATTGCCGCCAATATTTTAGAGTTTGAGCCGCGAGGAGCTTGGCGTCGGGAGTTGAAAGCGGGATGGCGGGCCGGACGCCGGGAACGAGGAAGCTCCTGAGGATTCTGGGATTTTTCTGCCTGTGGATTACAGCTCAGGCTCAGATGAAGATCCCACCGGAGACGTAAGTGCTCTTCACTTCTTCTGCCGGATCTCAGCTCCCTTTGTCTTCCACCTGCTGCAGGAGAATAATGATCCCATTAAACCCCTTAAAGAAACATGGTCCTCCTTTTTCACCCTGAAGTACTTGAAGGGTTAGTAAGGTTGAAAGTAGAGCTGGGCGATATGGAGAAAATCAGATATCACAATATTCTTGACCAAATACCTCGATATCGATATTGCGGCGATATTCTAGGGTTGACAATTAGTGCTCTAACAAAATATCTTCACACTTAAATTTTAGATAAATAATCATCAGTAATGTCTAAGTGGGTAAAGGCAAATAATAGAACAGTTACAACAGTCTGGTAGGTTCAGACAATGACATCACTTTACTGTAATGCAGCCTTTAAAACCAGGAAAAGACAAGACTTATGCCATATTACAATATCCAAAATGTAAGACGATATCTAGTCTCATATCACCATATCGATTTAATAGCGATATATTGCCCTGCCCTAGTTGAAAGGGTTTTTATTAAGGTTGCAGCTCTCCGTCTAATAGAAATATTTTAGATACCTTGTGCATTGGGTCATTTGAAATACATATTTGGTATCTTTGCAAACATTTGGATCTCCAGAAAGAATGTATAATAAAGTTTAAGTTAAAAAGTGCGAGTTGGCTGCAGAGCATGATTATTTTTTTCTTTTGTAGGTAATCTTGGTTATGTGCCGCCAACATGGATTCATTCATTGTACTCATAACACGTAAAAACACGTAATTTCCTGAATTTCTTATGATTCAGTATATTTAAAATCGGAGCGATGATGGCTGTAATATTCTTGCTCTTCTGTGACGAGGCACAAAGTGAAAGTTAAACTGCATTTCTTCGATATATCTGCTCTTTAATTCACTTGCCCTGAGTTCCCAAAAAAAACAAAAGGAGAAATGGTTTCATAATGGGACACCCGTCTCTTTGCACTAATCCGTCTGAATACCGTTAGTGGATTTACCCTGCAGAGATCTGAGGAGCAGTTAACCATAGTCCTCAGAAATCCACAGACTGATCTCATGAAGTGGCGTGTGTATTACACACCAATTCGTCTGCCATTATTGGGGTGTTATCAAGACGCATACTCGCTTTTTAGCGTATTTATCAACGCCGTTTAGCCTCCTTTGACTTACATTACCTTGCGATTGCGTGTGAATTTACGCGGTAGCAAGTAGTATGAAAGGGCGAAAATCTGCGTAGGGAGGTTGATCAAAATGCGTACAGATAACACGCCACTTGGCTTGAAGGTCCCATGGCATGAAAATTTCACTTTATGAGGTTTTTTAACATTAATGTGAGTTCCCCCAGCCTGCCTATGGTCCCCCAGTGGCTAGAAATGGTGATAGGTGTAAACCGAGCCCTGGGTATCCTGCTCTGTCTTTGAGAAAATGAAAGCTCAGATGGACCGATCTGGAATCTTCCCTTTATGACGTCATAAGGAGAAAGGTTACCTCCCCTTTCTCTGCTTTACCCGCCCAGAGAATTTGGCCCACCCATGAGAGAGAGAGAGACATCATGGCTTGAAAACAAGCGATGCATGGCAGTTGGTCAAGGCCACACTCCCACCCTCCACCTTGCCCCCCCCCCTCTCTCCTCCTCAATAGCATTTAAAGCTACAGACACAGAAATGGCACATCCTAAGGAAAGACCATTGTGGGACTGGCTCTAGTGGCTGTAATTCTGCACCAAGGCTGAATTTCTGGAAAGAGACCTCAGATACAGTATTAGGGACCACTAAGGTCTATATAAAGAGACTTCAGATACAGTATTAGGGGACCACTAAGGTCTATATAAAAGAGACTTCAGATACAGTATTAGGGGACCACTAAGGTCTATATAAAGAGACTTCAGATACAGTATTAGGGGACCACTAAGGTCTATATAAAAGAGACTTCAGATACAGTATTAGGGGACCACTAAGGTCTATATAAAAGAGACTTCAGATACAGTATTAGGGGACCACTAAGGTCTATATAAAAGAGACTTCAGATACAGTATTAGGGGACCACTAAGGTCTATATAAAAGAGACTTCAGATACAGTATTAGGGGACCACTAAGGTCTATATAAAAGAGACTTCAGATACAGTATTAGGGGACCACTAAGGTCTATATAAGAGACTTCAGATACAGTATTAGGGGACCATTAAGGCCTATATAAAAGCATCCAAAAAGCAGCATGTCATAGAACCTTTAAGAAAGCGGGCGCGTATGTAACCTGATTGGTCTGATACTACATCGGACTACAAACGGTAACCAGATTAACAGATTCTGCCTTCTGTTTATTTAGATTAACGTTACAGCACCAGTTTGTTTACGTTGTCTCTTGCTCCCCTGCCGGGGCTCAGCCTGCCACCTGCTGTCAGTCAAACACAGCAGCTGAAACAGGAAAGGAGCATTTCAGATATTTCCCCAAACACTTCATTTACTTCATGTTTATGTCCAAAGCATTTAAATAACTTGTTGACATCATTCTAAGTACGTGACTAAAAGGGATTTCAGTTAGACTTTATATTGATTAGGGCTAGGTATCGCCAATGATTTCTCGAATTGATTCCGATTCACAAGGTGCCGATTCGAATACATTTTAAATTCAATATCAAAAACACGATTATAATACCAATTTTGCTTGGATACAAAAAAAGATTCTCAGAGCAAGAAGTTATTTTTTTGTGTAATGCACTAGGTTAATGTTTACAATAAGAACTGACCCCCAAAAAGTTAGTTTAAAGTACTTTTCTATGGGGTGGCCTCTAGCTCACCCAGTGAGAGCGTGCGCCCCATGAAGGCTGAGTCCTTTGCAGCGTTGCGGGTTCAAATCCGACCTGCGGCCCTTTGCTGCGCGTCATCCCCCATCTCTCTCTCTCTCTCTCTCCCCCTTTCCTATCTATCCACTGTCACTATCGAATAAAGGGAAAAGCCCCCCAAAAAATGATCTTTATAGTACTTTTCTATGGTCAAAAGGCATTCAAAGATTGATTTGGGGATTTTATTAATCAATATCAGATCACTCAAACAATTTGTTTTAATGAGGGAGAATCAGTCAGTTGATTCCAGCATCAACATTGATTCATGCAGATCATTTAAAGATTATTATCATGTTGTTATTATTCTATTTCTTCGTGCAGCAGATGGTCCATAGCACACGTGCACGAAAAATAGGAGGTGGCTCCAAACATTTGCTTCTCTGTGGTCTAGTTTGTTTACAGTAGAGTAGTCTATATCCTTGACGTTCCACTTCCAGGATTGCTCCCTTGCCGCCGGAAAATCCGCTGGATTTCACTCATTTAGGCCAGATAGCCGTTGCCTTCCGCTTCCTTTGTGTTGGCGTTCTAACCTCTGTCAGATTTAGACTATCTGTCCAATCTGAGTTTTCTGTTGCACGACTAAAACTACTTTTAAACGTACACATGTTCCACCAAAACAAGTTCCTTCCCGAGACTGTTTTGCAGCGTCACCGTGGCTTTTCTCCGGTGCTTAGCACCGCCCAAGTCGATTGTGATTGGTTTAAAGAAATGGCAATAAACCAGAGCACGTTTTCCTCCCATCCCAGAATGCTGTGTGGACTAGCCAGACTGACAGAGTAGTGCTTCCCGATACCGAGTGTGTCTTATATTTTATTATGTTATAACAGCTGTATACTACTATCCCTGTATGATGATATGATGTATAACAGCTGTATACTACTATCCCTGTATGGATGATATGATGTATAACAGCTGTATACTACTATCTCTGTATGATGATATGATGTATAACAGCTGTATACTACTATCTCTGTATGATGATATGATGTATAACAGCTGTATACTACTATCTCTGTATGATGATATGATGTATAACAGCTGTATACTACTATCTCTGTATGGATGTGATATTATTTCTATCTTTGTTGTTGGTCTGGCTCAGGTTAAACTCTTTGTGAAACATGAACAATGAACGCCACACAACTTTCTTTTATTCTCCAGTTTGACAATGAGTCATAACGGACAAAAAGAGCAATTAAACTACTTTACTAATTCAATTATCTTCGGGGCTAAATTATGTGGTATCAGATCGGTGCATAAACTCCAGTACTTGGGGCGACTGGATACCTCACCTGGTAGAGCGTGCGCCCCATGTACAATGGCTCAGTCCTTGTCGCAGCGGCCGCAGGTTCGACTCCCACCTGCAGCCCTTTGCTGCATGTCATTCCCCCTCTCTCTCCCCTTTCATATCTTCAGCTGTCCTATATAATAAAGTACTAAAATGGGCAAAAAATAATCTTAAAAAAAAATATATATATATATATATTCTAGTACTTACCGATACCAGTCTTTTAGGCAGTATCGGAGGCTTTTCTGATACTGGTATCGGTATCGGAACATCTCTAGTTAACAGTCACACTAACACGTCCCTGGTAGTTGTACTGGGCAGCTCCAGTGTGAACAGTGTGTCGATCTGTGTGGATGTTTGTTGAAAGCTTATAGAAATCAGTCCTGATTGGACTTGTTCCAGATGAATTAAGCTCCCAGAGTGCACTGTGTTTTCACGACGGCCCTGAGGGAATACGTTTTCCCTCAGGACTCTGAAATGTGCTCTGCTCCGTTTCTGTCCACTGATCATATTTCATGGGTCACCTGAAATGTTTCCTTTGCTCCTTGTTGTCACGAAAACACTGGAAACAGCTGTCAGCGTGTTGTTTAAAGTGCCCATATTATGAAAAAAGATCTTAGCAACACCTGAAAAGCACCGCTGTTACTCTCTGCTCCTCACCACGGGGCTTCTCAGCTGCTGCGAACAAATCATTCCGCCCAAGTAGCAGAAGTAGCAGTGCTTCGCCTTCTGAGAATATAGTTCCCAGTATGTATACAGTTAGAAGATGGCTGTGTGTCATGTAACCTTGTTATTTGTACACGCTGTGACTCTACAAATCACAACATGTAAATAGGAACATGTTGGCGTTATTTTGTCACTTATTGGGAGCAGTAGGCTAGATGGAGCCGGTTACCTCCAGGATCTGTGCTAAGCTAAGCTAGATGGAGCCAGTTACCTCCAGGATCTGTGCTAAGCTAAGCTAGATGGAGCCAGTTACCTCCAGGATCTGTGCTAAGCTAGGCTAGATGGAGCCAGTTACCTCCAGGATCTGTGCTAAGCTAGGCTAGATGGAGCCGGTTACCTCCAGGATCTGTGCTAAGCTAAGCTAGATGGAGCCAGTTACCTCCAGGATCTGTGCTAAGCTAAGCTAGATGGAGCCAGTTACCTCCAGGATCTGTGCTAAGCTAGGCTAGATGGAGCCGGTTACCTCCAGGATCTGTGCTAAGCTAGGCTAGCGGTGGGAGCGTCAGACAGAGTTACAACACGCACGGAGATGAGAAGGGTATGTGTGGACTTATCTAACTCTGGGGGATACGGGGAATAAGACAAAGTCAGAATAAGTCGGCGTGTTCCTTTAATAATCAAATTCAAATGGTGCTTCACGAGATTGTTTCTCAAAATGTTTGTTTGTGACTTTCTGGGCTTCCGTTGGTCATTTCTGACACAGATTTGGAGTTTCAGGTGGCGCTTGTGTGTTTTTCTGTATTACGTCACTGCAGCGGCGTAATGTTTGTCCTTCCTTTTGGTTGCAACTTCCAAAAATAATGACGATGTCCCGAGTTCTGTCTGTCTTTGTGTCCAGGTTACATTCAGCAGATTTGGCTTCAATCTGTCGGACAGATCGGCCTCAGCACCGAGGATCAGCTGATTAGATTTTAGAGGTGATCTTGATGGGAGGATTTATTTTTTTGGGGGCATTTTTAGTTGAAATTAGCGACAGATGGACAAAGGCACTGCAGGTTCAGGAGCTGAGAGTCATTAGGGACCCTTAGTTGTAATCGAATTATTAGCGTGATGCAAGTTGATTTTTATCTAAAGTCCAGAACTGTTTAAAATATCTGCATGAGTAAAATGAACAGATTATTGAAGTGTTCAGTGAGGAGGGAGTCAGAGCGCTGCACCACACGTCAAATCCAGCACACGAACGGCACTGTGTGTCTTTTTTTGTGTGGGATGTGCTCTTTTGTTAAGAGCCTGAGATAAAATATAAATGTAGAGAGCTGAAGGATTTGTTGTTGCTTCAGAGTGATTAGTGGTTTGAGAGTCTGTCCATTCCCGGCTTATTTATCTATCCAGTCCTTCCAGAAAAATGTGGAGTTTTTTGTGTGATTGCT
>NC_050179.1:34849901-34874901 GCF_008315115.2 Sander lucioperca | reverse complement strand
CTCCACTTAGCACCAACTGCAATGTTTAATTTTAAAGGTCCCATGTCATGCTGCTCTTTGGATGCTTTTATATAGACCTTAGTGGTCCCCTAATACTGTATCTGAAGTCTCTTTTATATAGACCTTAGTGGTCCCCTAATACTGTATCTGAAGTCTCTTTTATATAGACCTTAGTGGTCCCCTAATACTGTATCTGAAGTCTCTTTTATATAGACCTTAGTGGTCCCCTAATACTGTATCTGAAGTCTCTTTTATATAGACCTTAGTGGTCCCTAATACTGTATCTGAAGTCTCTTTTATATAGACCTTAGTGGTCCCCTAATACTGTATCTGAAGTCTCTTTTATATAGACCTTAGTGGTCCCCTAATACTGTATCTGAAGTCTCTTTTATATAGACCTTAGTGGTCCCCTAATACTGTATCTGAAGTCTCTTTTATATAGACCTTAGTGGTCCCCTAATACTGTATCTGAAGTCTCTTTATATAGACCTTAGTGGTCCCCTAATACTGTATCTGAAGTCTCTTTATATAGACCTTAGTGGTCCCCTAATACTGTATCTGAAGTCTCTTTTATATAGACCTTAGTGGTCCCCTAATACTGTATCTGAAGTCTCTTTATATAGACCTTAGTGGTCCCCTAATACTGTATCTGAAGTCTCTTTCCTGAAATTCAGCCTTGGTCCAGAATTACAGCCACTAGAGCCAGTCCCACAATGATCTTTCCTTAGGATGTGCCATTTCTGTGTCTGTAGCTTTAAATGCTATTGAGGAGGAGGAGGGGGGGGGGGGCAAGGTGGAGGGTGGGGGTGTGGCCTTGACCAACTGCCACTTTGCTCGTTTGAAAGCCATGATGTCTCTCTCTCATAAAGGGGAGGTAACCTTTCTCCTTATGACGTCATAAAGGGAAGATTCCAGATCGGCCCATCTGAGCTTTCATTTTCTCAAAGGCAGAGCAGGATACCCAGGGCTCGGTTTACACCTATCACCATTTCTAGCCACTGGGGGACCATAGGCAGGCTGGGGGAACTCACATTAATGTTGAAAAACCTCATAAAGTGAAATTTTCATGCCATGGGACCTTTAAATGAATGTAGCCTACTGGCAGTCTGGCCCACGTGGATGCTCAGTATTTTTCCGTGGGTGCTCGAGCTCCGGAGCAACCACGGTATCGGCACCTATGCTTGGAGAGCTAATTTACCTGTTGGGCCACAGACTAAAGAAAATGACACCACCCAAACTAGCAGTTTCCAAACGGCGGTGACATGTTGCTGTTCGTAACGTTAGATTTGGTTTATCAAAGACACTAGCTATGCAACACAGGACAGAAAATAAACACAGCAGAGACCACAGATAGGTCAGACCTCTGTGTTTAACTATATAGCTTTAAATGTTCAAGATTCAATACTATTGCCTTGCAACTAAGTTGCTATGAATTTGGTGAGTTGCTATGAATTTGTTGAAACAATACAGTCATTGCTGAAAATGACAACAGAAAGAAACAAGTTTGCAGATTTCATATATCTCCGCAATTCAAATTAACGGCCCCGGATGTCATTTTTGTGTGATTCGTGCTATAGTCTCTGTGTTTCTTCTTGTTCTTCCCACCTGAGTTCAGCTCTCAGTTTGTTGGTTTGTTTGTTTCTCTTCATCATTGCTGTCCTTTATTGTTCCTTTTTATATTTAACTGGTTTGACTGTTTTTTTTATGTCTGCACTCTGACTGAGTTGGGTGGAGGTCGGAGTTGGCTGGTGCATGGTTACAAATAGGTCTTGGTCAAAGATTTCCAGATTCAATTCAGAGATTCAAAAGGTCCCAATTCCCTCATATTTCTGATTTTATTCAATATCAATTAGGTAAGGGAAATTTCGGTTACAATACCAATTTAGCTTAGGTATAAAAGAGATTCTCAGAGAACTTCTGCTGTAAATTGTAAAAGTAAGAAGCAACTCCAAAATATTTTTATAATTAAGCACCAGGTTAATGTTTACATTAAGAACTGACCCCCCAAAAGGTGGTAATGGGTTATACATACATGGTGTAAAGGCAGGCTAAACCGATATAAACACTCATTTGTGCCTATGTCCATTACGCTTATCAACACTAACATGTAGGCTGGCTGAGTTGTGCACTATGTCATCGTGCAATACGTAGACTATTGGGGTTGTGCAATACGTTAGTTGTGCAATATGCAGGCTATTTGGTCAGTGCATTGTGTCATTTGTGCACAACGTAGACCATTGGGGTTGGGCAATATATTAGTTGTGCAATATCTCATTGTGCAAGGGCTGTGCCACACTTATTGCGGAGAATGTAGCCGACAGGGTTGTTCAATTCAATACTGACACTGAACGGAGGAGTTAATGTGCTACTATATAGGTCCCTGTCTAATGTATATGAGAGTATTACTATATAGGTCCCTGTCTAATGTATATGAGAGTATTACTATATAGGTACCTGTCTAATGTATATGAGAGTATTACTATATAGGTACCTGTCTAATGTATATGAGAGCAGTACTATATAGGTCCCTGTCTAATGTATATGAGAGTATTACTATATAGGTACCTGTCTAATGTATATGAGAGCAGTACTATATAGGTCCCTGTCTAATGTATATGAGAGTATTACTATATAGGTCCCTGTCTAATGTATATGAGAGTATTACTATATAGGTCCCTGTCTAATGTATATGAGAGTATTACTATATAGGTACCTGTCTAATGTATATGAGAGTATTACTATATAGGTCCCTGTCTAATGTATATGAGAGTATTACTATATAGGTCCCTGTCTAATGTATATGAGAGTATTACTATATAGGTCCCTGTCTAATGTATATGAGAGTATGCTTATTTTCTGTATTTTGTGTTGTCTTTGTAAAGCTGTGGAACGGACACAGTCCAAAACAAATTCCCTTCGGTGACAATAAAGTATATCTTATCTTATATATTAAAAGATTGCTTTAGGGATTTTATTAATCGATATCAGATCATGCAAACAAAGATCGATTTTAATTGCTGAATCGATTAATTTTAACCCAGCCCTAGTTACACGGATGTCTTTGTCTTTATTTTAGACGTCTTGCAATCACACATGCCAGATTCTCTTCATGGTGTCGTCGTCCACTGTTACGTCTACAGTGTTGTGTCGACCACCACTACAGATAATTATGATGCTGTTCTCTTGTGTCCTGTTGTTTTGAACCTTTATGTTGTATGTAACTGTTGACTACTCGTCTGTCTGTGTTTCAGGGTGCAGCAGTGGGCGTCTGAGTTCTCCGTTCAGCTTCGAGACTTCACCACCAAATACTCCGGCTCTCAGCTGCTGCAGAAGGTAAACAAAGTCATGGACAATGGCTCTGTTAGTTTTTATTAATGCAGTACCTGAGAATGGTTCCCATGCGGTCATTCACGGCTACGTAGACGCATAAAGTATCATTTTAGTTTCAGTGAGTGGTTCCCTACGTTTCCCAGAATGCCAGTTAAGAACCAATAGATTCGTGAAGTTAAGTACTGATTCCTGAAGAAAAACATCTTTATAACTTTTGGAGGACACAATATTAGATGAAGCTCTTTGAGGCTTCATCAATCATCAGCACAACAGATCAACAATAGAGGGTGACAATTTTTCGGGACTCCCGCGGATCACGGTATTCCCGCGGGGGCAACGGAGTCTGATAACTTTAGACAACATAGGGAACGAAACGGGAGCGGGACGGGATTCGGGAGTCTTTCTCTCGGGATTTTGCAGGACAGGATTTTTGGGGTAAGTGCAGTCACGTGATCGGGATATGACGGGAGTATTTTTGTGGGCTCGGGATAGGATGGGAGCGACAGTTGATTCCCGTGTCACCCTCTAATCAACAACGGTGGTAGAAAATATCTGCATCTTTGTTAAATGTCGAAGCTAAAATAAGCCTGTGGACATACTGTCACGGCATAACCAACCCTGGAGAACGCTTGATTACTCTCGCTACCTCTAGGCTTATAACAGAGCTTGGTTTTGCACGTCCATTTGAAAACTAGAAAAGCTAACTGCTTAGCCGTCCAATGGAAAGGTAAGGCTTACGCTTTGGCTACATTGAACGTGCAACGTATGCGGACCGTTAGCGGACTGTATGTGCCGCTGAATGTATATTTTAACTGGCTACACCTGCTGCGCCACACACGTTGTAGGATTGTGTGAGTCACAGGCGAGACAGAAAGCTTTTGCTTTGGGATTGAGTAAAATCTGAATCTGCAACGTAAACATTAACATTTCACTTACAGGCAAATGTAGTAATACAATGTTTTCCTCTGAAGTAGAAGTACACTGGAAAATAACTTGATTGTACTACATAGTAAGTCAGTAGTATAGGGTTGAGTTGCATAGTAAGTGATTTGGGGTCTCTGTAAGTTAATTTGAGGGCTCGTGGTTCTGTAGAAGGCTACAAGCAGAAATACCGCAGCCCAAGCAATCGGCCCGTTTCAAACAGGCACATTTTGAACGTAGTATCATAAAAAGGACGAATGCATTTTCTGGGAGACTTCTGTGTTTCTATGGAGCGAAATCTGGAGGTAGTCTGTAAAAGAAAAAAATGAATTCACAGTGGGAAAAATACTTCTGGAACCAGCAGCTGATCCCACTTCACTGCTCCTTTTTCACAACCTTTCAACGCCCGGTCTGGGTCTCTTTTAACTTTAGGAAGAGAGGTTGACTCGTTTTATAGAGCAATAACAGCAGAGCGTCTGTCTGTGTCAGTATGCACACACACACACACACACACACACACACACAGGGATCATGGTAATGCCCAGATTGAGGACCAAGCCCTCTTTACCGGCATCAGGATTTGTGCCCTGTTCTGATTTTAGACATTCATCCATTTATCTGTCAGATTTAGATTCATCAGAGTCAGTCTGCAGTTTCTCTGCTTTCCCAAACACACAACCACCTCCTGTAGTGAGAACAAACAACCCAGCAGACACACTTTCTGCTTCCATGTTGCTGTTTTCATGGACACACTACAGTATATACTAGCTGAACATACTATGGACTGACACATTACAGTGCAGGACACAGCGTAGCTTACTGACATGTAGCATGCAGCTAAAGACACAAAGTAACGTAGCCTGCAGCTGCACTCTTCCAGAGACCACGGCCACTGCCGGAGTCAGAGATGACGGAGAAACAACAGTATGGAAAAAAAGTTCTGGAAACAAACAACAAAGGGTCAAGTGTGTGGACTTCATGGTGCATTCAGGTGCCACTCGTAAACTCATGCTGCATTCAGGTGCACCTCGTAATGATGTTGACTTACACATAAAATAATGACCCCAGTCACTTCCACACAGTAAGATAATATAATAAAATAGTAAATATAACCATTTGGTGTCTGTATTAAACTGTTTTTTTTTATCTCTATTCAAGTGATTTATTATAAGAAAAAAACATTTATTTAACATTAATTTATTATAAAACCATCAATATAACAGCTGTTTACAAACTTTAAACAATATTTAAATGCAAATCTACACGCATGCATTCACACAATCACGCTCATTTTGGTTATTTATTGATTAACAGATTTGGGATTTTTTTTTTTTTTTTCTGTTGATACCAGTAGTTTTACTTTCCCCTACACTTACAAACTAGAGGATGGATACTCTAACCGAGCCCGTCGGGACCCGGCGGTACCTGACGGGCCGGGCCAGGTTTGGACAGATATTTAGAAATGATGTTCTGGTCCGGGTCAGGCTAAGTCACATCAGCGCGATAAGACATTGAACGTTTTAAATTTAAAAAAGCTTATTATGTAGGTGTGCGCCTGTGTTAACGTGAGCTCGTTGCCCCGTGTGCGCTAATGCTTCATCTGTTGACATTTCTGAATGCCTTCCTCCAGCTGCTTAATAAAAGATTTCCACACAAACAAACGTACATGTGTCGTTAGTGTGAGAATTTTTGTTTGATTTTAACTGTGTCGGGCTCGTAAAATAAAAATAAAAAAATAAAACTTTCTGGGACCATAGAGAGCAGTACTACAATGTACTACAGCACAATTTGTATTGTTTTTGGGTGAACTGAATTTCTTTAAAGTCTCACCCAAAGTTCCAGGTGTTACTGGACGCGATTTAGAGACAAAAGATCCACTGAGGTAAAACCAAATGTTGGTTTCTGCATGTATTTGTGTCAGTGATAGCCTGACAAGCCAGCTCCACATCCAGATGTTGGGTCTGGGAACTCACCATTGGCTGGGCTCAATCCGAGGGGCGGGATAAACGGTTGTCTTTCAAATTCTCTCTGCACGCAATAGGATAGCTCTACAACCAACCAGAGCAATGCTAGTTGATAGATTAAACTTTAAACTCCGAACACATCTTCCTTTTTTAAGAATGACTTCAGTGCCGTTCTTTGTTCTTTTCTCAAAGAAAAGCTGAACTCCAAGTCTTCCAGAGTCGCGGCCAAAGCCGACTCCAAAGACCGCTGTTCACCAGCAGCAGCAGCCATCTTCTTTGTTTTCAAGTAGCGGGGAATTCACGCGGAACCGTCGCAGCTCTGCCGTCATTATGTTAATCCCGCCCACCGACTCTATACACGATGTGATTGGCCTGACCAGAATTTGTTTTTTCCAGCTCGCAAGCCAACGGAGAGTTGCTAGACGACCCTGGCTGCAAATTACATTTGCTGCCGCTAGGGAGCGTCTAGATTTCTAGGCTATGTCAGTGATTGTGTTGCTTTGGACTAATTGGACTTAGCGAATTACTTAATGAAGTGATTCAGAGTGTAAATAACCAGACTAGGCTGTCCCTCCTCGCTCTCAGCCGGCTGATCCACCTCGAGCTTCTTGATCCAGAGAAAGTGACCTGATTACCTCAAAGCGCCTCGCTGTGAAAACAAAAACACTCATCTCCACATTGCAGCAGCAGATTTAATCTGAGAGTGAGTCTGTCAATCCGAGTGATTTAATAAAAACAAACCGATCCGCCGACAGGGTTGGATCACTTTCACCGTTTCACCTTTTTCAATTACTGCCTGGAAATAAAGCCGATCAAATTAAGATCCCCGACTGGAGCCAAAAAAGATTGACAGAATAGCTGAATTTATGTTTTAAACAAGAGATAATATAACTCGTTTGCAAATCATCTCATTATTCAGGCTGTTCCCATTAACCATTCGTACATATACAAGTAAAGCACTGTACTTTAAATGTTTTCAACATATTCTTTTGCTGTGTGCACCACATTGACAGCCTGGATGCCAGCCGAACTTCCCCCCGCCCACAACATTTGAGGTCAGGAAGTTGGGTCTGGACTTGATCCGTTGTGGGGCAACTATGCCCGAACTAGAGCTGTTCGGACCAATCAAATTGTCAGGGCGGGCTTTATACAATGATGGACAGATGATCAACAGTAACTGAAACTGCCACCTCTGCCTTTGCTCTGTCGAAGCCTGACTTTGACTTGCAGCTTCTGTGACGTCTTTTCCGTTGCTCTGATTGGTTGTAGGTCTGTCTGTTGCTCTGATTGGTTGTAGGTCTAGCCGTTGCTCTGATTGGTTGTAGGGCTGTCTGTTGCTCTGATTGGTTGTAGGTCTATCCGTTGCTCTGATTGGTTGTAGGTCTATCTGTTGCTCTGATTGGTTGTAGGTCTAGCCGTTGCTCTGATTGGTTGTAGGGCTGTCTGTTGCTCTGATTGGTTGTAGGTCTATCTGTTGCTCTGATTGGTTGGAGGTCTATCTGTTGCTCTGATTGGTTGGAGGTCTATCTGTTGCTCTGATTGGTTGGAGGTCTATCCAATTGAGTGCAGAGGCATTTTCTTTCCTGGTTGGGTTGAAACACGCCCCATAACCCCAGCCCAGTGGAGCAGAATCAGACTCATATTCTGACTAGAATCTGAGTATGACCACGTCAGGCTACCACATTGACTGCTGCTGTATAAGAGCGCTGTGGACCGTGTAGGGAGGAGGTCGGGGTGGATGTTTGGGTCATAAAACTCGAGCTGAGTTTGCTTCCCGGGGAAAACAAAAGACTTTCACCCAGGAAACCCGTGTCCGTGTCCCAGGAGTGTTTTAACCCAAACCAACCATCTTTTTCCTCAACCTGACTAGTCGTTTTGGTGCCTAAAGTTAACTGTTGCCGCATGGTGCTTTCTTTTTGTCGGCTAAACTCAACTAGCATACGAGCGAGGAGCTCGTAGCCCGCGTCACATGACCAGCCGCCGGTCGCCTAATTTCGTAGGGTATCTTTACCTGAATTGGTGTGCATTGTTGTATGATATCGCACAAACCCGTTCATGAGAATTAGTTTCATCATTTAGAAGATCTTTTAAAGGTCCCATGTCATGCTGCTCTTTAGATGCTTTTATATAGACCTTAGTGGTCCCCTAATACTGTATCTGAAGTCTCTTTATATAGACCTTAGTGGTCCCCTAATACTGTATCTGAAGTCTCTTTTATATAGAACTTAGTGGTCCTCTAATACTGTATCTGAAGTCTCTTTTATATAGACCTTAGTGGTCCCCTAATACTGTATCTGAAGTCTCTTTATATAGACCTTAGTGGTCCCCTAATACTGTATCTGAAGTCTCTTTTATATAGACCTTAGTGGTCCCCTAATACTGTATCTGAAGTCTCTTTTATATAGACCTTAGTGGTCCCCTAATACTGTATCTGAAGTCTCTTTTATATAGACCTTAGTGGTCCCTAATACTGTATCTGAAGTCTCTTTCCCGAAATTCAGCCTTGGTGCAGAATTACAGCCACTAGAGCCAGTCCCACAATGATCTTTCCTTAGGATGTGCCATTTCTGTGTCTGTAGCTTTAAATGCTATTGAGGAGGAGAGAGGGGGGGGGCAAGGTGGAGGGTGGGGGTGTGGCCTTGACCAACTGCCACTTTGCTTGTTTGAAAGCCATGTCGTCTCTCTCTCTCTCTCTCTCTCATGGGTGGGCCAAATTCTCTGGGCGGGCAAAGCAGAGAAAGGGGAGGTAACTTTTCCCCTTATGACGTCATAAAGAGAAGATTCCAGATCGGCCCATCTGAGCTTTCATTTTCTCAAAGACAGAGCAGGATACCCAGGGCTCGGTTTACACCTATCACCATTTCTAGCCACTGGGGGACCATAGGCAGGCTGGGGGAACTCACATTAATGTTAAAAAAACCTCATAAAGTGAAATGTTCACGCCATGGGACCTTTAAACAACACAAACAGAATAACAGGAGTTCCTGAAGTTTATTATACAACTATAGAAACACCAGAGAGACAAATGACATCCGGTCAGGGGCGGGGCTAGAAGGGGAGCACGGGGTGCCCCCCCCCGAAATATGAATGATATACAATTTGCTTAAAATGAAAACAAGTGAAACTAATAATGAATGTCATGTTTTATTTAGCAGAATTACATTGTGTTGTTGTTCTATCCAATATTTCCCGTATTTCTAAGCAGATTTTCAATGCACCCCCATGACCTGTGCCACCCTACTTAAAAAACTCTGGAATCGCCCCCCACATCTGGTGTTCTGGGGAATACGTCCACTAAATGAATATCTAAAGAGTTCTGGTATCGTAGAATCCATCAGTTTACGATCTGTGTTTGTTTGCTCTCAGAAACTGAAGGATGTCGAGTCCATCATTAAGATCGTGGAGGTGGACGGAAACGACCTGGTGAAGGATTATTCGGATGAAATCGAGCGAATGTTGGGAAGCAAGATGAAGTCCGTGAAGGTGAGGACAAAGAGGCTTCTTACCGGCAATTTCCACTGGATGCGTAACATCTGCGGAACGTCGACGGAGTCATTAGGTTTCCATTAAACTCAATGTGTGTATTTCCACTGACTGCAGAACGTCTGCGTCCCGACTCCGTCCCAGCTCCGGCGGTCCCAGCCCTCCGGAGCAGATACGCAGAGCTTCTATTGTTGCTGGACGCTGAAGAGCTCCACAGCAATTCAGCACACGGCAGATAGTGGGGGACAGGAAGTCGAGCACAGAAACAAAATAAAAATCCGGTTAATTTTCAAAATAAAATCCACCGTGCTCACGGCGGATCATATTTCCCTGCACTACACCTTGAAAACACAGCTCAGAGTAGTTCCCCCTCTACTCCTCTGGATGGAAACTAACTGTTGTTAGTTTTGTGTTTTCTATTCTACGTGAATTCGCGAGATCTCGTGGGTCCTCGTGACTTCAGCTGTCAGTCATGGCCGCAGCCGTGCCGCAACAAATCCGGACCTGGTGGGTGTTGACGGACGGCGGAGCACGCAGCCGTTCCGCAGCGGAGCCGGTCTGCAGACGTTCTGCATCCAGTGGAAATCCACAGTTACACCTAAACGTAGCAATGTAAATGTAGCCTAAAAGATTTTCAATAAAAACAATGGTTGGTATTTGCTCACGGTACAGTTTAGGCACTGTTTCGGGAAAAAAACAAACTATATCCAACCCCAGCGATGAGTTAAGTGGACTAATCTCTGACATTTGAATTAAATCTCTCTTCAGTTGGCTTTGTTGTGCCTGCCAGGGCAAATTAAAGAATCTGAGAGGGTCTTAGGGGTTTAACTGCTTTGGCTGCTCACAGCTTTCTGTCTTATGTAACCGGTGATGATGATGATGATGATGATGATGATGATGATGATGATGACTTACAGGGTACCCGCGGGGTCTTAAAAGTATTAAAGTCTTAAATTTTATATTCTAAAAGTAAGACCTTAAAAGTCTGAAATTTCATTCACAAAGGTCTTAGATTGTTTTCTTGTTTGGCATATTATATTACATTATATATATTATCTTATCTAGCCAAGGTGGGACTGATTGTAACACCTCTTAATGCACAAGTTTTATTTTTTATTATCCTATTATATATTATATAATAATATAATCCTATTCTGTATTTTTAGTGTCATAGCATTAGAACTCTTCATGCGACAAATATATTTATTATTTGATGTTATTAGACTTCAAACACACCTAACAAAGCTATTGTGAATTAAGTATTATTGTGGAATATTATAATAAATTGTTCTATTAAATTAAGGTAACGTTACCTGGTAAATACTGCTTTTTTCTCCGGTCTAAACCCACACTGATTTTCAAATAAATGGACGTGAAGTTGGCATTAAATCTCATCCTAGGTGGTATTAAAAAGGTCTTAAAAAGTCTTACATTAAACTAGAAGAATCCTGAATTAGATGTTACTTCATTTTACAGGGTCACAATCCAAAAAGGGTTTGAAACCAGCGCATTAAATGACTTTAAAGGTGCAGTAGGTAAGACTTATAAAACTAACTTTCTGTCATATTTGCTGAAACTGACCCTATGTTCCAGTAGAACTACATGAAGCAGGTCATTAAAATAAAAATAATCAGCTCCTCTGGCTCCACCTACAGCCTGGAGTGCGATTTACAAAAATCCACCGCTCCCTGTTCAGATGCACCAATCAGGGCCAAGGGGGGGTGTCTAACTGCGTGTCAATCACTGCTCATGCACACGCATTCATTCTCCCTTGTGGGGGGAGGGGCTTAGGAGACCGTTTTGGGCTTTAGCAGAAAGGGGGGAGGGACTGAGAAGTTGTCGATGTTCACATTTTTTGGCTAAGTCCTGGATCTTCACAATCCTACCTACAGCACCTTTAATAATCATAATAATCAGCCAGAGCTACACAGATAGTGCTTCTAAGTGAGATTAATTTAAGTGTTTTTTTACTCTCTTCAGGGGAGCAGATGATTAAAATATTAAAACATAAACTGAGGCCAGCGTTTCCTTCGTTTGGGAAAATTTTTGGCTAAGTCCTGGATCTTCACAATCCTACCTACGGCACCTTTAACAGGAAGACTATCCTTCACTTGGTACACATTGTTTTATCTTTCTCTGCTGCACTCACACGACTCATAAAGACGTTTCTGTTTCCTGTCTCAGAGGTTGGCGGAGTCTGCAGAGGACGCCGACCTGTACCACGAGTTCAACGCTACATTAACGGTTGGTTTTCAAAGGACCCTTCCAGCTGCTCATGATTATGTTATACTAGGGCTGCACGATGAAGGGTAACATTGTTGAACATGGCGATAACGATATTACCTGCGATAGATAAACGGATATTAAAATGTACTCCGTTCTGCAGTTCTGCTGCTTTCAGTGTTCTGCTAAAATACGACAAATGAATGTCGAATTAAAAACAAATGAAAGGAAATCATTTCCAACTTTCTTCATTGAACAAATTGAACATTGAATTGAATATAAAAGGCAGCACTACAAAGAGAATGACAGTTACATTTTGAAGTGCAGTTTTCTACTGATATTTTCTTCCAACTAACTCAGGGATGTCAAACTCATCTTAGTTCATGGGCCACATCCCCCTAATTTGATCTCAAGTGGGCCGGACCAGTAAACCACTCCAGAGAGATCAGAAACTATTTCTGCCACAGAATTTCTTGTTAGCGTGATGTTGGCAAACGCAGGTTGCTTCTGCTATGACAGCGTTCTAAGGCCATTGTTGAGGGGTAATGTTCTGAGAAAAAAACTCAGAATTTCGAACATTGAAGTCGTAAATTTACAGAAAAAGACATCGGATATTCTCTGAGATTAAAGTGGTAAATTTGGAATTGCAATTATATACTTCTCTGCAATTCTTTAACACTTTTCAAAGTCATCCAGTGGGCCTGATTCAGACTGATGGGGTGTGTATGACATGCCAATTCGTATGCCATTATTGGCGTGTTATCAAGACGCATACTCGCTTTTTAGCGTGTTTATCAACGCCTGTTGGCCTCCATTGACTTACATTACCTTGTGATTGCGTGTGAATTTACGCCGTAGCGAGTAGTATGAAAGGGCGAAAATCCGCGTAGGGAGGTTGGTCGGGGGGGAGGATGGGTCAAACACAGGACTTTCACCCAGGAGACCGGGGATCATGTCCCGCATGTCACGTTTCCTAAACTCAACTCGCGATAACACGCCCAGTGGCGATAATAACACGCCAAGTGGCGTGTATGTTTACGTCCGCTGTATACAGCGTAGACATACACGCGGATAGTTCAAAATGCGTACAGATAACACGCCACTTGTGGGCATGTATGTTTACGCAAAGTGATGTCACGTTGCCTGATTGGACCCTTTGGCGGGCCGGTTCTGGCCCACGGGTCGTATGTTTGACACCCTGAGTGTCTTTCGTGATATCTCGCAGCCTTTCGGGATGTGTTTAAAAAAAAAACCGATATATTGTGCAGCCCTATGTCATACTCCTTTTCTTTCTTTTACTCCACATTGTAAACCTGTGGAGAGCTGAACGGTTGGGTAACCCATCAGCTGTTTAACTGGCCCTAAGTCTCAGCTGTGCTCTAAGCTGAATGCTAACGTTAGCACGCTAACTGGAGCGTGGGTCAGAAGCAACGGCAGGTTAAAGCTGTAAAGCTTCAGCTGACACCTGAAATCAGATTAGAGCAGAGATCTTCAGAGGGAACTGGGTCGACGCTGCAGCAAAGAAGCTACACACAGACCAAGAGAAACGTGTTGTACAAATATACTGAAGCACACGTAGGTCATATTAATATAATTCACTCAAAGCACAAAGCATTCAGCCCAGCAGCAGTGGAGTATGCACTAGTGAGTAGAGCATGCTCATTAACTCAATTAATTAGACACAATGTGAATTAGTCAAAGCTGGATGTTACAGTAAATGGTCAATTGGCGCTAATTAACAACACTTTACCAGTTACACTACTATTTTATATATTTCACGTGATTAATATTATGAAATGTCCAGCGGTGGAAGAAGTATTCAGATCCTTCACTTCAGTAAAAGTACTAATACCACACTGTAAAAATACTCTGTTACAAGTCAAAAGCCCTGCATTGAAAATGTTACTTAAGTAAAAGTATGTAAGTATCATCAGGAAAACGTAGTTAAAATATTAAAAAGTAATAATCCTCCCATTTTAGAAAGTGTAAAGGATCCAACCAGTTGTGTGTTTAATGGTCTGATCATCTCAGCTGGACTTGTAGCCGTTATATTGTTGGCTAGTTTACTTTATCATAAAACATCAGATTTTATAAACTACATTTGTTTTGTGTGCAGTAATCTTAATGTGTGAAGTAACTAAAGCTGTAACAGATGAATGTAGTGGAGTAAAAAGTACAATATTTCTCTCTGAAATGTAGCGCAGTAGAAGTAGAAAGTGGCATGAAAAGAAAAGACTCAAGTTAAGTACAAGTACCTCAACATTTGGACTTAAGTACAGTACTGGAGTAAATGTACTTAGTTACATTCCACCACTGGAAATGTACATTCTGCATCATGAAAATGCATCAAACTTTTTATATGTTTGAAACTTGATATGAGAATAAAATGACGACATAAATAAAGTGTAGAACATAATGATTTCCTACACAACCGGTAGTACTCAGACCGGATTAGAACACAAATTTCGGTTCCTCATTTCCTCAATTCCACTTAATTTGTCGACTGAAATATTTTCCGTCTGTCGCTCCGAAACGGACGTAAAAATATCCCACTTTCTCTGTAGTCTACTGTTAGCTAGCTACCGTAAATGTAGGCTACTTTTAAAATGCCATATCTTCCCTCTGGGCTCACCAAAACGGACGTAAAAGCATATTAATCATTCACTGCACGTGATCGCTAGTAAACATATTACACTTGCTCTGCTAGTCTATCGTTAGCTAGCTAGCTTTCAGTGCATTTAAAATGCCTAAAGCGAAGTGTGGCTGTATTTCACAGCCAAGGAGTCCGACATTGCAAAATGCAACAAATGTTTGAAAACGATTACGTGCAATGCGGGAAGCATGTCGAACACTATAAAAAGATCCTTTCTTTGATGTCATTTTTCAGTTTTTCAAGAATCGGTTTAGGAATCGGAATCAGTTTAAAAGTACCGGTTCGGCATCGAAATTGGAAAAATCCAAACAATACCCAACCCTAATACTGACTGGAGGACCTTTCATTCTAAAAACAAGTTCCCATTTGTTAAAAAAAAACAAAAAAAAAAACGGAACAATCCTCAAATCAACAAGTAACTCTTTAGCATTTTCGTTCCATTTTTCCCACAAATTTCAGAGTAAAACCAACTCATAATTTATCCTTATTTATTTTTTATTTTGGAGGGACACCTTGTTGTAATGTCTTCAGGATTTTTAAGGTTGTAATGGTGACAACGGTTGGTTGAGGATAGATAATAACTTCAATATTTTCTCTAAAAGTCAGCATCTTCTGCCGACCTTACACCAAACGACTTTTCAAGCGATTTCACTGTTGCAGACTATTTTCCAATCAGAAAGAAATCCTCAGGGCCAGATGTACTAACGCTTTTGCGCCCACTTCAGGCGTAAACGTGCGCGTAAAAGCATGGCGAGGTATGTACAAACAGGCCGCACTGAGGTAAAAGTGCAGACTGCCTGTCGCTGGAACTGAAAATGGCAAATTGGGCTTTTCCGTGTCATGCATGTGCATTCACAGGAGGGTCAAGGGGACAGTTGGAGTTTCCCATAAAGAGATGGGAGGGGAAGCGTAAAGTGCGTCTAATTATGTATTCCGCGTTATGTACAAAACCTGCCCGTGACAGCGCGCCTCTATTTTGCGGTGAAAATTCGCCTCTTAAAAGCAGGTATAAACCAGCCGCACGCGGGTTTCCTCACATATGCCTCCTGGTGAAATGGCAGCAGTAATCCGAGCAAGACGAAGACATAGGCCAAGGAGATGAGCTGTAAGGATTTTTGCCACAAGGATCACACTTTTTCAGTTGAGTGAACACAAAATCATTAGGCGTTACAGATTAAGCAGCCAGCAGTTGTTAAACTCCTCGTTACATTACAAATATTGGCATCGGGATCATTTCAAACAGTCATAGCATCAGCAGTGGGAATATCGCAGTCTGCACTCAGCCGTATCATAGCACCAGTACTTAACGCTTTGCTACAGCGCAGTTTACGGTATAGTGGTCGGAGAAAGGCGCTGATTACCCAATGAACTGCAGGTTTGGTAAATACGACGTAAGCTGAAGTATCACAGCGTGCGCTTTCTGCGGGTTGGCCTTGGCGCTGATAATTCGTTACTGCGTTCGCAAATGTACGTACATCTGGCCCTCAGAGTCTTGCTAGAGTCGGGGTGCTCCCGTCGTCTCCATCGTTTGGTGTAAGGTCATAAAACTCAGCCGAATTTCAACCCTCCTGAAGCGAGTCTTCCAGTGGAGAATTACCAGCAGATAAACGTAGACCTCCGGGTACGGGAGCCTTTCATCTGCATGTACGGCAGAACAGAACATCGGCAAACTTTCCCTTAAGTTGCCCAGCCCGGTCTCATGGCAGTTCGTGAAATGGTCACGTTATAGAATCTGTTGATTCGTGTACTGAACACGTTGAAAGTAATAATAAAGTAATGTATTTCAATGGGAAGCATATTTTGTGATCACAGAATGATTACGGTAGCGAGTAGTATTGATAAGGCGAAAATCCACGCAGGGAGGTTGGTCGGGGGGGAGGATGGGTCAAACAACACAGGACTTTCACCACAGAGACCGCGGATCGCGTCCCACATGTGGCGGTCCGTCCCCTTGTTGTCGCCGGCGTGTGGCGTTTAATTTCCCCGTTGTGGCGTTTAATTTCCCCGTAGTGGCGTTTAATTTCCCCGTTGTGGCGTTTAATTTCCCCGTTGTGGCGTTTAATTTCCCCGTTGTTACGTTTAATTTCCCCGTAGTGGCGTTTAATTTCCCCGTAGTGGCGTTTAATTTCCCCGTAGTGGCGTTTAATTTCCCCGTTGTGGCGTTTAATTTCCCCGTAGTGGCGTTTAATTTCCCCGTAGTGGCGTTTAATTTCCCCGTAGTGGCGTTTAATTTCCCCGTTGTGGCGTTTAATTTCCCCGTAGTGGCGTTTAATTTCCCCGTTGTGGCGTTTAATTTCCCCGTTGTTGCGTTTAATTTCCCCGTTGTGGCGTTTAATTTCCCCGTTGTGGCGTTTAATTTCCCCGTAGTGGCGTTTAATTTCCCCGTAGTGGCGTTTAATTTCCCCGTTGTTGCGTTTAATTTCCCCGTAGTGGCGTTTAATATCCCCGTTGTGGCGTTTAATTTCCCCGTTGTGGCGTTTAATTTCCCCGTAGTGGCGTTTAATTTCCCCGTTGTTGCGTTTAATTTCCCCGTAGTGGCGTTTAATATCCCCGTAGTGGCGTTTAATTTCCCCGTTGTTGCGTTTAATTTCCCCGTTGTGGCGTTTAATTTCCCCGTAGTGGCGTTTAATTTCCCCGTTGTTGCGTTTAATTTCCCCGTAGTGGCGTTTAATTTCCCCGTTGTTGCGTTTAATTTCCCCGTTGTGGCGTTTAATTTCCCCGTAGTGGCGTTTAATTTCCCCGTTGTGGCGTTTAATTTCCCCGTAGTGGCGTTTAATTTCCCCGTTGTTGCGTTTAATTTCCCCGTAGTGGCGTTTAATATCCCCGTAGTGGCGTTTAATTTCCCCGTAGTGGCGTTTAATTTCCCCGTTGTTGCGTTTAATTTCCCCGTTGTGGCGTTTAATTTCCCCGTAGTGGCGTTTAATTTCCCCGTAGTGGCGTTTAATTTCCCCGTAGTGGCGTTTAATTTCCCCGTTGTTGCGTTTAATTTCCCCGTAGTGGCGTTTAATTTCCCCGTTGTGGCGTTTAATTTCCCCGTAGTGGCGTTTAATTTCCCCGTAGTGGCGTTTAATTTCCCCGTTGTTGCGTTTAATTTCCCCGTTGTGGCGTTTAATTTCCCCGTTGTGGCGTTTAATTTCCCCGTAGTGGCGTTTAATTTCCCCGTTGTTGCGTTTAATTTCCCCGTAGTGGCGTTTAATTTCCCCGTAGTGGCGTTTAATTTCCCCGTAGTGGCGTTTAATTTCCCCGTAGTGGCGTTTAATTTCCCCGTTGTGGCGTTTAATTTCCCCGTAGTGGCGTTTAATTTCCCCGTTGTGGCGTTTAATTTCCCCGTGGTGGCGTTTAATTTCCCCGTAGTGGCGTTTAATTTCCCCGTAGTGGCGTTTAATTTCCCCGTTGTTACGTTTAATTTAACGCCACTACGGGGAAAATTTCCCCGTAGTGGCGTTTAATTTCCCCCTAGTGGCGTTTAATTTCCCCGTTGTGGCGTTTAATTTCCCCGTAGTGGCGTTTAATTTCCCCGTTGTGGCGTTTAATTTCCCCGTGGTGGCGTTTAATTTCCCCGTAGTGGCGTTTAATTTCCCCGTAGTGGCGTTTAATTTCCCCGTTGTTGCGTTTAATTTCCCCGTAGTGGCGTTTAATTTCCCCATTGTGGCGTTTAATTTCCCCGTAGTGGCGTTTAATTTCCCCGTTGTTACGTTTAATTTAACGCCACTACGGGGAAAATTTCCCCGTAGTGGCGTTTAATTTCCCCGTTGTGGCGTTTAATTTCCCCGTAGTGGCGTTTAATTTCCCCGTAGTGGCGTTTAATTTCCCCGTAGTGGCGTTTAATTTCCCCGCTGTTGCGTTTAATTTCCCCGTAGTGGCGTTTAATTTCCCCGCTGTTGCGTCCCCCAGAGCAGCCCAGTGTCATGGCAGGTCGTAAAATGGTGACGTTCGAAAATTGTGACCTGTACACGAAATAAACGAGAAAATCGCGACCTGTACACGAATCAATGAATCAAAATAACTTGACCATTTCACGAACTGGCGTGAGACCGGGTTGGTATGGCAGAACAGAACATTGGCAAACTTTCCCTTAAGTTACCAGCTAACGCTAGCGGTAGCTAGCTGGCTTAGTTAAAGTTTTCAAAACTAATCTAGTTGTAGTCTGGCAACGTGTGACCCTGCAAGATCCCCATCTTTAACGTTAGATGTGAGATGATTGTCTGTAGATGTGTGATGCTATCAGACTTTAGTCTTTTCAAAGTCTGTTCAAAGTCTTCTAGTGTCTGGTAGGCATTACTCTGACAGGAACCTCTTCCTGTCTCCTGTCAGTTTGATTACTACAACTCCATGATGATCAACTCGGTGGACGAGGACGGGAACAGCTTGGAGCTGGGCGGAGACTTTCCCCTGGAGGAGAACGAGCACTTCAACAACATGCCGGTGAACACGCTGCAGAGCGACATCCAGATCCCCACCAACGTCTACAACAAAGGTCAGAGGTCACCCTTTACATCCCGAACACTTCCCGTTCCTGCGAGGCTCAGCTTTGCTCAGGATGTTTCTGTCCTCTGTGTGCAGATCCCAACATCCTCAATGCCATCTACAACTCGGAGGCGTTAAACGACGTCTTCATCAGTAACTTCCAGAAGGATCCGACGCTTACCTGGCAGTTCTTCGGCAGCTCCACCGGCTTCTTTAGGATCTACCCCGGTGAGATTCAGATTTCTTTAACACCTGCCTCATTTATTTCGGTGGAATCGCACTTGTGTTGGTTTTCCCCAGTGCTTAATTTGTAAAGTGCGAGGTCCCGGAGCGCAGAGGGGGGGTGGATCCGGCTCAAAATGGGGGTTGGAGGTAACGGAACCAACAAAAAAAAATTACACCTGCCTACGTAGCTTCTCTGACTCTGACTAGAAAAGCCTAAACAACGCTGTGTGTACATCAGGGCAATGTTTATTTTTATTTCAGAACGTGCACTGCATTGGTGCGAAATGTAAAAAAAATTAAAAATACACTGCAACGATCGTTCACAAGCAGCAATTAGCAGCAATTTTTGCTTGTTTGGGATCCGACTGGCCAGCGTATTTGAAAAAGTTAAGCAAACTTAGTTGTCTTTTTGACATTTTTCCCCTGAGTGAAATGAGGCTATAACAGCAATCTCAACCAGCACGGTTGAGTTCCGGCGTGTTCCGGCTCAAATTAAGCCCTGGTTGTCCTCCTTTTTTTCCCCGCGGTTTGTTTGTCAATGCAGCAATCGCACTCGGATGCGCACCAAAAGCGGACCAAACAAGCGTACGGTACACTTATTTCTCTCACTGAAATAGATTGCGGTCAAGCTTGCCGACACCCCTACAGTTGGAGACCGATGTCGGCAGAGTCTCGGTGAGCAGAGCAGACGTAGGAATGGCGCTCTGCGAAACAATGTCTGAAAAATGATTTACATGAAGTGAGCTGGTTTGAACATGGGACTTTCTTCCTGGATTTACTTTTTGCTCCCGCCGCAGACACATCTGACCAATGAGCGGAGTGAGCAGTCTTGCGTGGTTTGTGGCAGAGGTGGGGGACACGAGTCGCATGACTTGACTCGAGTCTGACTCGAGTCGCCAATTTGCGGACTTGAGACTTGCTTGACTTTCATTGATAAATGACTCGATTTGACTTTTACTTGGTATTCAAGACTTGAGACTTGACTTTGACTTGAGACTTTTCATGACGACAACTGTCTTTTTAAACTGATTTAAATGTGTAAACTGGGGTAGATCTAAGAATTTTGTATGACTTGACTTGTGACCTGCTTGACTTATAGCCGGGACTCGACTTGACTGGCTTGATTCTCACCACAGTGACTTGAGACTTGCTTGCAACTTGCACATGTGTGACCTACTCCCACCTCTGGTTTGTGGTGATGCATTTTGGTTTGCTTAAATTTTTCTCTGTGGGAAAAGTAGGGATGCACAGAATCCAGATTTTTGGAGTTCCGAATACCGAATCCACTGGTTAAAATTCTGCCGAAACCGAATACCGAATCCTCGTCCCATCCTCAGTCCATTAACACAGTAAACACATTAATGAAGTAAACAGTGACTGTCCTTCCTTTGCCGTACCTGAAGTTGCTGCATTCTGGCTGCTGTCTGTAGATTCCTTCATCACAACTCGTATTCTTTCGGATGTTTGATACCAGATGTTGTAACAGCGGTGATGTTGTGTATAGTTTAGGGTCCTCGCCACCACCAGACTAATCAGCATTGTAAATTGAACATGTAGCTGGACTTGAATGGCCTTCTTTTGACTGAAAGTACTGCCAAACTACACTTTTTCTGCTCACCAGTTCCATTTCCACTTCCTCACAGCCTGCTGCATTGAACGCTCCACCTACGTAAACACCTTCCCGTAATCAACGGCGCCGTCATTACGTCGACCAGCGTAGCGCGCGTAGTGCAAGCGTAGGTTTCGGTTCGGTGGGAAAAAATTCTAAAGTTCGGCAGAAACCCAACCCCCGTCAAAAAGCCCAAAATTCCTGCGAATCCGAAGCCGAATCCTGGACTCGGTGAAACCCTAGTGAAAAGGAAAGCGAGCCAACAGGAAAACGCTCCAAGTTTACAAACTCATCAACCACCCTCAGATTAATCTCCCAGAGAAGAGCTGGAGTTTGTATGCAAATGTAAATTGAAAGTCCAACTGAAATTAAATTGTCCTGCTACAGCATAAGAATCTGCACATATATCACATCCTGTTTTCTCCTTTGAGGAAAAATCAGAAACCAAAAGGGTATATTTTATATTGGGTACATTATTGGGTTACGTGATAGCGCCCCCCATCTTTGCACGAACCAGAAAGATTTGAGCCCTGCTGCGTGGGACTGTTTTCATGAGAAAACCAAATAAAAACTCCATTCATGGATCTACAGTCTATTCCTGACTTGTAGAGTGTGTTGTAAGTTTCCGTTTGGTAGATGTTGTATCTCTGTGTGTTAACTGTAGGTAATGATATCCTCAGTGTCATGGTGCAGTGAACTGACTCCATGTGTCCGTCTGTCAGGTATTAAATGGACTCCGGACGCCAACGGTGTGGCCGCTTTCGACTGCAGAAACAGAAACTGGTGAGTTACTTCTCATATCTAAACCGTAAAATGACAATCACCATCCAGACGGGAAATATCTCAACAATTCTTAGTTGGATTGTAGGGCAGGGTATAAACTCGCACATCCAACAATTCTTCTGTGAAACTTGGAAAAATGGAAAATCCCAAACTCTGCTGTTGCTAGAGCAAATTAAATTAAAGTAAGGTTTCTGTCCCTCTTGTCCTTCACCAAAAATACTCTTGATGAAGGAGCAGAGGGACCGAAACCTTAGTTTTCTTCAATAAACGGTGATGCTATAGCGAAAGCAGAGTGCGGGATTTACCTTTTTTCCAGGGCTGGGTTTAAAAAAAATCGATTTTCCGTTTCAAATCGATCTTTATTTGAATGGTCCAATATCGATTTAAAAAATCCTGAAATAATTCTTTTAAAGGGGTGATAGAATGCAAAACGGATTTTACCTTGTCATAGTTGAAAAACGACAGTTTGGAGGGTAAATAGCACATACATAGAACCTCAAAATCCCATTGACACCTCTTTCCTCTGCAAATCTCAACAAAGCTCCTTGTTGACGTCAATTCCTCAACTCCTACTTTATTTTGCTCTAGTCTGTAACTTTGTCACACCCCAAAATTTACATACACCACTGACCTGAGATCAGTTAGTCTTCTGAATCTTGGTCGCGCAGATCTCAGAAATTTTATACATCGTTCGTCTGCTATATCATTACTAAATTCACTTCTGAGACTTTTTTATGCAAGAAATCAACTATGTAGAGCTCAAATATGGGCTGTTTTACGAAAATGTATGGCTAATTGCAAATTTTGTATGACTGTATCGGACTTGAGAAGCTCCACAATCTGCCGTGACAGGTGGCGGCTGCCGGCTGGGTTTGATGCCTTCCCGGTCGGCCTCTCCCCCTTCACAGACCCGCTATGTGAGCTGGAGCTCTGTCAGGATCTCACACACGAGCGGCGCTGTGTACTTTAGAAAGAAGAAAGTTTGGAAGTTTTTCAAAGATATTGAAAATGAACCACGGTCGTAAATGCAGCGTTCCAGGCTGTAAAACGGAATAGCCTATTGGCCCAGAGAACAGTGTTTAGAACGAGTATATCGGACAATGGAGCGGGAGTTTGGATCTAATGCAGCGGCGCAGAGGACGTGCCTTCAGGGCTTCACTCCCCGCTAAATTTCCCTGCGCTGACTAGCTACAGGGTGAGTTGTGATTCCTTGTTGGAGGTTTTTTATGTCCCAAGGGTAAAGTTACAGTTGTAATGAAAGTGTCGAAACTTTGCATTTTGTCTCGGCTGTTTTAGCCGCGCTGCAGCCGCTGCTCGCGCCCGGGCATGTCTGGGCATGTCTGTCTATCGGAGACTAAGTCAGTTACCAAAGTCTATCGGTAACAGACAGTGTGTGTTAGGGATGGGCGATAGCACACTTTTAGGATTCGATACGATATCGATACTTTTTCTTGTATTTTCATCGATACCGATACCGTTAATTTCTTATTGGCAATTTTTGTCAGTAAAAATATTATTACATTTAAGACAAATCACAAGACAAATACAGACCATTTATACAAAATGTATTATGGTCAATACATAATAAAATTAAAATTAAAATAAATAACATAAATATGAATGAAATAAGTTAAATATGAACAAAAACATACACATTTTCAGGCCCTTGGCTGTGTCGCTATCGGCTGTATCGCATGTTGACGCTCATTCGCTTGTCTCCTGTCACGTGACATGGGCCAGCTCAATACGCCGCCAGGTACAGGGGTGTCCCGGCACATAGTAATTTAAGTAAGTAATCTAAAACAGCTGAAAGTGATGCATACACCCCCAATTATTATTTTTTAGTTTATATCGATATTTTTTTAAGGAAATCAATGCCAAATGAGTAGCGTGAGTATATCGATCTATCGATACCACAGGATCGATACGCCCATCCCTAGTGTGTGTGTGTGTGTATATGTACGTGTTGTGTGCCGGGCAGCTGTGTGTGTGTGTGTGTGTGTGTGTGTGTGCGTGTGTGTGTGTGTGTGTGTGTGTGTGTGCGTGTGTGCGGCAGCCGGCCAGCTCCGAGACCCGAGCTCCACCGGCCAGCTCCGAGCTCCGGACTACATTTGGTAGTCCAATAACCCAGAAACAGTGACTTTGCCCTCGCTCCTAAAGTCCGACACGTCTTACCAAATTTGCAATTAGCCATAAATTTTCGTAAAACGGCCCATATTTGAGCTTTACATAGTTGATTTCTCGCATAAAAAAGTCTCAGAAGTGAATTTATTAATGAAATAGCAGACAAACAATGTATAACTTTGCAGTGTCTGAAATATGAGACCTGCTGTCTCGTCTCCAGTGTGTGTGTATGTGCTTCACAAAACCAATCAGCGCGCAGCTCATCTAAATATTCATGTGCATACCATATTTGGAAGAAAAGCTCTTGTTCCAAATAGGGCCATATTCACAGGGCAGTTTAGGGCCCATAGAATAGCAACCGGGCCATTTTCAGCCCAACCAATGTTACATACCTTATTAGGAGACCTTAAGGAACAGTGTGAAATGCCCTATATAACCATTATATCACCCCTTTAAGAGTCTCCATTTTAAAGTTAGAGTGAAGATGCTGATATATGAAACTAGACGATCAAAGGAATCCATGTCATGCTTAATAACGCTCCAAAGTTAGGCTAAATTTTGGCGAGGGGAAAACTGCCATGGCCATTTTCACAGACTAGCGATTAAGTAAATGTTTACTGAGGTAATAAATCAAGTGAGAAGTGGGTCATTTTCTCTTATGGCGTGTTCCCACCAAAGCGAAAAAAAACATTTGCATCGCGCCATTCGTGTAAGTTTAATTGCGGGATCATATTTATGGAAAGCCAAACAGTTCAAATATACGTGATATCTAACACGTAGACAACGCACGTATATTTGGGGGAAAAGTATCACGGAACTAGGCCAGGAGTTAGATAATAACAACTCTGTCATAATTCTGAGAAAAATATTTTGTCATAATCTGTATATGCTTTCTGGAATAAAGTGAAGTTTAAAAAAAAAAAAGAAATCAGGTATATCCTATAGTCCTAGTGTCAGTCAGTGTAAACGGCCGTCCTGCTGGCAGTGTGTCGGCTGAGCAGCGGCCAGCCACAGTCCTGATCCTCTGGAAAAGACGATAAGCTGCTCCTTAGCGGGGTCACGGCATGCCCACATGGCACCGTATGCAACCGTTCATGCATTTCTAAATAATACCACAGAGCTGCATATGTCCTTGAACGCCTCGTCATGCCGCATTACGGCAGCTGAGCTGGAAGAAGCCGCTGCATGCGGAGTGACGCGTTTGTACTGGTTTATATC